>NC_091962.1:13944215-14069215 GCF_031021105.1 Erythrolamprus reginae | reverse complement strand
AATGTACTCATGGGTCCAGGGAAGGCTTCTTGAGGATAGATATTAAAGGGTTAAATAAGGTCCAGGAGGGAAGTGTTTTTAATAGGAAAGTGAGCCCAAGAACAAGGGGACACAATATGAAGTTAGTTGGGGGAAAGATCAAAAGCAACATGAGAAAATATTATTGGACTGAAAGAGTAGTAGATCCTTGGAACAAACTTCCAGCAGACTTGGTAGATAAATCCACAGTAACTGAATTTAAACATGCCTGGGATAAACATATATCCATCCTAAGATACAATACAGAAAATAGTATAAGGGCAGACTAGATGGACCATGAGGTCTTTTTCTGCCGTCAGACTTCTATGTTTCTAGGTTTGGTCATCAACTGTGCATTGAGATGATGCTAACCAACTATACAACCTCCGAAGAGAATGTAGAATTCTACCCAGCTGAGTGAAATCACAAGAAGTCCAAGCAGAGAAGGAGGGAGACAGGGGAGGGAGGGAGGGAAAAGAGAGACAGAGAGTCAAGGAGAAACCAACGCAGCCAATTCCATCACTTACCAAGTTCTCGAAGGAGAAGAATGGAGAAGCAGAGATGAACTAATGGAAAACGTGAGGACTAAACATCCTTATATACCATGCAAAAGTACAGGTGAGGCCCCAGAGCATCACAGACCATAAAAATAAATAAATAACTAAATTTCCCTTCTCACCAATTTGGCTCTATATAATTTATATATTCATGGTGCCACCAAAATTATATGCCTACCACATCCTTTTATGGTCCTTAAATGCTTTAATGAGCTTTGAAATTCTTGGGAATTCATATATATTTATTCAACTTCTATGCCGCCCAATCCCGAAGGACTTAGTTAGTTAGTTAGTTAGTTAGTTAGTTAGTTAGTTAGTTAGTTATTTTTTATGGTCTCTTGTGAGGGTCAAGGGTCCCACCTCAACTTTTGCACGTTATAAAAGGATGTTTGGTCCTCAAGTTTTCCATCCGGTCATCTCTGCTTCTCCATTCTTCTCCTTCGAGAACTTGGTAAGTGATGGAATTGGCTGCGTTGGTTTCTCCTTGCCTCACTCTCTGTCTCTCTGTCTCTCTGTCACTGTCTCTCTCTTTCTGTCTCTCTCCTTTGCTTGGACTATTTCTGATTTTACTCAGCTGGGTAGAAACCTATATTCTATCAGGATGTTGTATAGGTGTTTAGCATCATCTCAATGCCCAGGTGATGAACAAACATAGAAAGGAGAAAGTAAGAATGATTCTCACGACGTATGTCATCCATTTGAGATAGCACAGAAAGACAAAGGGTTGAGGAGGGATGCCCAGGTCTTAATATTCCTTAGAATCCCTAAGAGGTTTATGCTGAAGATTGCTGGTTGCTCTCTTTGGACAGAGGTCTATCTTCAGCAATCCATGTATTGAAGATATTGATCTACCAGTTGTGGAGGGTTCCATATTTTCCAAAATTTGCAGGCTGCAAAAGGACAGGAGCAACTGGACAAAAGGAATGGGACATTTAGCAGAATGAGGGTAGCTTGTAGCCAATGGCCAAGAGGGGCTAGAATAATGTTCTCGAAAGAAGCTGATGTATTAGATGGAACCTTACAGAGGTAACCTTCCTCTATGCTCTGCTTGATAGTTTCCATGTCATATTAGATAATTGCCTTCCCTGTTCCCGACGATATCTTTCTGGGTTTAACCTATGGGTTTAACCTATGGGGCCAACATGAACAGCATCAGCCAGGCCCCTCCATCTGAACCAATCATCCAGCCATCTCCTCTCATCGTCTTCCTTTCAAGACCCAACCTCCGTAGAACATCCTTGCTGGTTACTGGGGGGGGGGGATTCAGAGCCGGTGTTTCTGGGTCTTCTGTTGGAAGCTCAAGGCTCACAGACTTTCCTTGAAATGCATGTAGAAACACCACCTGCAACTGACTCTTGCCATCTGAGTTCAGGACTAAGACTTCATGGACCTTCGTTTTCTTCCATTTCCTGGGGATTCCTCTCTCTGAACGATGAAGAAAAGCTCACATCCTGGATGGATTCTCTTTCTACTTGGGGTCTTCAAAGTTGTGGAAATCTCCCTGGCAGTGTTGCCAAACCTGGTTTTGATCTTTCTCTTCCACCTCCAACATCTTCTTCTTCTCCTGATTTCCTTTCCTCCTTGGGGTTGGACCACAATTCCATGGCAAATGGTACTCAAATTTTCTATTCATTAAATAAAGATTTGCTGCAGCATCAACGTGTGTTCGTAGTTCTTCCTTGTTATCTCCTCCTCGGAGGATCCAAGTTTCCTGTTATGTCAGAGTTGCTTAACACTTCCACTCCAGTCCGTTGGCTGCCCACAGAGACAGCTGCAGAGCAGTGTTGGCTTTCAACATTTTTTACTATCGGTTCTTTGGATGTGGATGAGTCTGGATGGGTGTCAACAGGTTGAAACTCAACCCTCACAAGATGGAGTGGCTGTGGGCTTTGCCTCTCAAGGACAATTCCATCTGTCCATCCATTAGCCTGGGGGCGGGGAACTACTGACCCCTTCAGAGAGGGTCCGCAACTTGGGCGTCCTCCTCGATCCACAGCTCACATTAGAGAAGCATCTTTCGGCTGTGGCGAGGGGGGCGTTTGCCCAGGTTCGCCTGGTGCACCAGTTGCGGCCCTATTTGGACAGGGAGTCACTGCTCACAGTCACTCATGCCCTCATCACCTCGAGGTTCGATTACTGCAATGCTCTCTACATGGGGCTACCTTTGAAAAGTGTTCGGAAACTCCAGATCATGCAGAATGCGACCGTGAGAGCTATTGTGGGGCTACCCAGATTTGCCCACGTCTCTTCAACACTCCGCAGTCTGCATTAATTGCCGTTTAGTTTCCGGTCACAATTCAAAGTGTTGGTCATGACCTTTAAAGCCCTACATGGCATTGGACCAGATTACCTCCGGAACCGCCTTCTGCTGCACGAATCCCAGCGACCAATAATGTCCCACAGAGTTGGCCTTCTCCAGATCCCGTCGACTAAACAGTGTTGGCTGGCGGGCCCCAAGGGAAGAACCTTCTCTGTGGCAGCCCCGGCCCTCTGGAATCAACTCCCCCCAGAGATTAGAAGTGCTCCCACCCTACTTGCCTTTCGTAAGTTGTTAAAGACCCACCTTTGTCACCAGGCATTGTGGAACTGAGATACTCCCAGGCTTATATAGTTTACGAATGATATGATTGTGTTCTATGGTTTTAATGTTGGGTTTTTTAGATGTTTTTAATATTAGATTTGTTATACTATTATTTTGTTGTGAGCCACTCTGACTCTTGTTTTTAACGGTCAAATTAATGTTGATGTCATTTTTTTCAATTTTCATCTTAGTTGCTTTTCTGTGAACTTTTTCCAAATAGGTGACCAAAATTGGTTGAAGGATTCCAGGTGTGGCCTTACAAGGGTTTTGTAAAGTGGCACAAATACTTCACACCGATCTCGATTCTATGCCTCTATTTATACAGCCCAAGGAGAGTCTGTTTCAAGAAATGGCAGTTCTCTAACTTCGAAATAGTTTCTTCCCCCCAAAGTTGACATTCAAGAAAAACCAAATGCACACGTACAGTATATGTGGTACTTTGCTCAACAGGAGTAACTGTGAGAGGGATCCTGGAGTATCCGAGTGGACAACCGTTTAAATAGGAGCCAGCCGTGTGCAGCAGCTGCCCAAAAAGCCAACACAGTTCTAGGCTGCATCAACAGAGGGAGAGAATCAAGATCACGCGAAGTGTTTATACCACTTTACAAGGCCTTGGTAAGGCCACACTTGGAATATTTGCATCCAGTTTTGGTCGCCACGATGCAAAAAGGATGTTGAGACTCTAGAAAAAGTGCAGAGAAGAGCAACAAAGATGATTAGGGGACTGGAGGCTAAAACATATGAAGAACAGTTGCAGGACCTGGGCATGGCTAGTTTAATGAAAGGAAGGACCAGGGGAGACATAATAGCAGCCTTCCAGTATATCAGAGGCTGCCCCAAAGAAGAAGGAGTCAACCTATTCTCCAAAGCACCTGAGGGCAGAACAAGAAGTAACAGGAAACTAAACAAAGAGAGAGGACACTTAGAACTCAGGAGAAATTTTCTCACAGAGTGAACAATAAATCAGTGAAACAATTTGCCTCCAGACATTGGGAATGCTCCAACACTGGAATTTGATGACACAGTGGTTAGAGTACAGTACTGCAGACTACTTCTGCTAATTACCGGGTGCCAGCAGTTTGGCAGATCGAATCTCAGTAGGGTCAAAGTTGACTCAGCCTTCCATCCTTCCGAGGTGGGTCAAATGAGGACCCAGATTGTTGGGGGCAAGAGGCTGATTCTCTGTAAACCGCTTGGAGAGGCTGTAAAGCACTGGGAAGCGATATATGTCTAAATGCTAATGCTAAATTTTTAAGAAGATGTTGGATAACTATTTGTCTGAAGTGGTGTAGGGTTTCCTGCCTAAGATGGGGGTTGGACTAGAAGACCTCCAAGGTCCCTTCCAACTCTGTTCTTCTGTTCTGTTCTGTTCTACTCTATTTATTATTTATTTATTTGTTGGTTTATTTGTTTGTTTGTTTATTTGTTTATTTATTTATTCATTCATTCATTCAATCAATCAATTTTTATGCCGCCCATCTCCTTAGACTCAGGGCGGCTTACAACTTGTTAGCAATAGCACTTTTTTAAACAGAGCTAGGCTATTGCCCCCACAATCCGGGTCCTCATTTAACTTATTTTTTTAAACAAATAATTCCCTCAACACTGTCAAACTATTACTACTCCTACTAACTACTAATTTCCTCAACACTACTATTACTACTAGTTTTTTTCCCATGATTCCTATCACCCATTTCCTCCCACCTATGACTGTAATTTGCTGCTTGTATCCTTAAGATTTTTATTAATATTGATTGTTTCCTCATTACTTATTTGACCCCTAGGACAATCAGTAAGTGTTGTAACTCAACCTCTTGACAAATGTCTCTTTTTCTTTGATGTACCCTGAGAGCATCTGCACCAAAGACAAATTCCTTGCGTGTTCAATCACACTTGGCCAATAAAGAATTCTATTGTATTCTGTTCCGTTCTGTTCCGTTCCATTCCATTCCATTCCATTCTATCTATTCTATTCCGCCCTGCTCTGCTCTGCTCTATCTATCTGAATCCATGGCTTAAATGCATCTCTTTGTCTCTCTCTCTGTCTGTCTTTCTTTTTTTTTTCTCTCTCTCTCTCTGTCTCTCTCTCTCCTTCTCTGCCTGGACTATTTCTGATTTCACTCAGCTGGGTAGAAATCTATATCCTATCAGGATGTTGTATAGGTGTTTAGCATCATCTCAATGCACAGTTGATGAACAAGCATAGAAAGGGGAAATTAAGAATGATTCTTGCAATGTATATCATCCATATCAGGTCTTAATATTCCTTAGAATCCCTAAGAGGTTTAACTATGCTGAAGATGGTTTGTTCTTCTCTTTGGACAGAGGTCTATCTTCTGCAATCAATCTGTTCAATGACCTTCAATTCTCGTAAAGCCAAGTTGGGAGTACACAAGATATGGATCTACCAGTTGTGGAGGGTTCCATGTTTTCTAAAATTTGCAAGCTACAAAAGCACAGGAGCAATTGCACAAAAGAAATGAGACATTTGGGAGGAGGAGGGTAGCCTGTAGCTAATGACCAAGAGGGGCTAGAATAATGTTCTCGAAAGGAGTTGATGGATTAGGTGGAACCACACAGAAGAAACCTTCCTCTATGCTCTGGTTGATATTGTCCATCTCACCTTTGATCATTGCCTTCCCTATTCCCGACAATGTTGAATAAAACTATGTTATTTTTTTATTTTCAAACATTCCTCCATCTTTTTCAAGATGTCCTCAGTCACGCTGGGTACAATCCTTGGGGCCAATGTGAATAGCATCAGCCAGGCCTCTCCAACTGAAGTCGTGATCCAGCCAGCTACTGTCGCTGTTGTCATTCCAGGAGGCATCCTTGGTTCCACGTATGAGTTGGTTCGTGTGGGGGGATTCACTGCCGGTGTTTCTGGGTCTTCTGGTGGAAGCTCAAGTCTCAGATACTTCCCATGAAAGCCAAGTAGTCCCTGTACATAGTCAGGACATTTCTTGCTCTCAGAAGGAACCACCGGCAACTGACTCTAGCAATCTGAGTTTATGACTAAGACTTCATGGACTTTTCCTTTCTTTAACCTCCTGGAGATAGCTTTCTCTGAAAGGAGAAGAAAAGGTCACATTCTGGATGGATTCTTTCTCCTTGGTGTCTTCAAGGTTGTGGAAATCTACTTTGGAGTAGTGCCAACTCTGGTTTTGTTCTTTCTCTTCTGCCTCCAACATCTTCTTATCTTCATTTCCTTTCCTCTGATGGGATTCTGTCCTCCTTGGGGTTGGACCCCAATTTCATGGCCAATGTACTCAAAATTTCTATCTATGAAATAAAGATTCACTTCAGCATCAACATGTGTTTCTTTCACAGTCCTTCCTTCTTAGCTCCTCAGAGGAGGATCCAAGTCCCCAGTTAACTGCTTAACTGCTCCACTCCAATCTGCTTTGGGTGCTCCTTGTCCACCTCAAGTCATGGACGATGGGCCAGACCCCTATGGATACCCGGGGCCAGTGGGTTGCCAGCTGTGCAGAGGTGGAAAGTGACCTGTTTGAGACTGAGGAACCACTAGAGGGGGCTGATATAACAATGGGGGAGTGGTCCCCGTCAGAGAATGAGCAGGACATGAGAGTGGAAATAATAATAATAATAATAATAATAATAATAATAATAATAATTTATTAGATTTGTATGCCGCCCCTCTCCAAAGACTCGGGGCGGCTCACAACAATAATAAAAACAATGTTACAGTGGAACAAATCTAATATTAAAAGAGAAAAAACATATAAAACCCCATCATTGAAAACCAAACAACACATACATACCAAACATACCTGGGGGAGGTGACTCAGTTCCCCCATGACTGGCGATATAGGTGGGTCTTGAATAATTTATGAAAGACAAGGAGAGTGGGGGCAGTTCTAATCTCCGGGGGGAGTTGATTCCAGAGGGCCGGGGCTGCCACAGAGAAAGCTCTTCCCCTGGGGCCCGCCAAACGACATTGTTTAGTCGATGTGACCTGGACAAGGCCAACTCTGTGGGACCTAACTGGTCGCTGGGATTCGTGCGGCAGAAAATGGTCCCAAAGATATTCTGGTCCGATGCCATGAAGGGCTTTATAGGTGATAACCAAGACTTTGAATTGTGACCGGAAACCGATCGGCAATCAATGCAACCAATGCAGACTGCGGAGTGTTGGTGTAACATGGGCATATTTAGGAAAGCCCATGAAAAGCCCGTTTAAAACCTGCTTTTCATTATGTGTGATAATGATAATAATAATAATAATAATAATTATTATTATTATTATTATTATTATAATATTTATAATTATAATAATAATAATTATTATTATTATTATATAATATTATAATATAATTATAATATAACTAACTATAACTATAACTATAATTATATTAATTAGATATGTATCCCCCCCCTCTCCGGGGACTCGGAGCAGCTCCCCACAAGCAATATATCAATAAAGAATTTGATTTATTCATACAATAAAGGGTTTTGAGTCAGGGGTTTCTATTTGGGGGCCATGCACAGAACACAATCCGGGGGAGGTTCAATCACTATCCCCATGGTGCTTAGAAAACAATTTGCACCTGAACATCAGGAAGACAAGGAGGAGATGGTGTTAGACCTCTGGAAGAAGAGAAAGGACCCTGCCCCACTTTACCATGAGAGGCTGTAGGGAAACAGTTTCCTCCTTTAAATTCCCGGGAGTCTATCTCAGCAAAGATCTTGCAGTATTGTAAGCGATACCGATACACAACAATTGTAATTAAGTGGTACATTGAATCAAAATGACTTTGAGTTTCAAATAACAAAGATTTCATTGTTGTCTTGGGTGACATCTGTGAAAAAAATTCAGATTCTCAGGCATGAAAATGTGCCACTCAAACTTTTCCTCCCACACTGAAAAAAAAAATTGGAGGGAATGTTGGCCACAACCCTTGCAAGGAAAGTCTGGATTAGAGCACAACTACTGCAATGCTCAAGCCCTCATCACCTCGAGGTTCGATTACTGCAATGCTCTCTACATGGGGCTACCTTTGAAAAGTGTTCGGAAACTTCAGATCGTGCAGAAGGCAGCCGCGAGAGCCATCGTGGGGCTTCCAAGATTCGCCCACGTTTCTTCAACACTCTGTGGCTTGCATTGGCTGCCGATCAGTTTCCGGTCACAATTCAAAGTGTTGGTCATGACCTTTAAAGCCCTACATGGCAATGGGCAGATTACCTCCAGATCCGCCTGCTACAGCTCAAATCCCAGCGACCGATAAGGTCCCACACAGTTGGCCTTCTCCGGGTCCCGTCGACTAAACAATGTCATTTGGTGCGCCCCAGGGGAAGAGCCTTCTCTGTGGCAGCCCTGGCCCTCTGGAACCAACTCCCCCCGGAGATTAGAACTGCCCCCACCCTCCCTGTCTTTCGTAAACTACTCAAGACTCATTTATACCGCCAGGCATGGGGGAGTTGAGATAGCTCTTCCCCCTAGGCCATTACAAGTTATGCATGGTATGTTTGTGTGTATGTTTGGTTTTATAATAGGGGTTTTTAGTTGTTTTTTTATCATTGGATTGTACATGTTGTGTTTATTATTGCTGTTAGCCGCCCCGAGTCTATGGAGAGAGGCACCATACAAATCCAATAAATAATAATAATAATAATAATAATACTATTTATGATTATGATTATGATTATGATTACGATTATTGGCTACCAATTTGTTTCCAGACACAATTCAAAGTGTTGGTTATGAGCTATAAAGCCCTACATGGCATAGGAACAGATTATCTCCAAGACCGCCTTCTGCCACATGAATCCCAGCGACCGGTGAGGTCCCACAGAGTTGGTCTCCTTAGCGTCCCGTCAACCAAACAATGTCGGCTGGCGGGACCTAGGGGAAGAGCCTTCTCTGTGGGGGGCCCAGCCCTCTGGAATCAGCACCCCCCCATAGATTCGTACTGCCCCCACCCTCCTCGCCTTCTGAAAAAGTTTAAAAACTCATCTTTGCCGCCAGGCCTGGGGTTCCTTAGACCTTCCCCCCTGACCAGTGAACGCTTAGTTTGACTGCTGAATGAATGATATTGATAGTTTTTAATTAGAATTTTAAGATTGTTTTTTTAAGGTATAATTGGATTGTTATTATTGTTTTCTGTTCTTTCTGTACATGCTGTGAGCCGTCCCGAGTCCTCGGAGAGAGGCGGCATATAAATCCAATAAAATAAATAAAAAGAATAAGTGCTGACATAACCGGGAACAATAGTACCCCTAGATACGAGCATAATTGGTTCCATAAGGGAGCTTGTCACTCGAGGCAACTCGTATTCTGGAACAAATAACTTTCCCCCCTCCGAGATAACCAAAAGCAAGGATTCTTGCGCCACCTAGTGGACGCTCGGCTCGTATCCCGAATTTCAGCTCGGGAGTAGAACAGAAATGTCTCTCCCCTCCTGGCTCGTATCTTGAAATACTCGCATGTAGAGCGGCTCGTATCTAGAGGTACTACTGTACTTGGATCCTCTAAGGAGGAGATAACAAGGAAGAACCACAAAGAAAACACATGTTGATGCTGCAGTGAATCTTTATTTGCAATGAAATTGTGGTCCAACCTGAGGAGTGGAATTCCATTGGAGGAAAGGAAATCAGGATAAGAAGATATTGGAGGAGGAAGAGGAAGATCAAAACCAAGTTTGGTAATACTACCAGGTAGATTCCCACAACTTTGACGACCCCAAATGGAGAAAGAGACTCCATTGAGAATATGAGCTTTTACAGACAGAGATATCACCAGGAGATAAAAGAAAGTGAAGGTCTATGAGATCTTAGTCATAAATTCAGATTCCAAGAGTCAGTTGCCGGTGGTTCCTTCTGGAAGCAGACATGTCTTTACCACTTAGAGGGACTACATGGGTTTCAAGGGAAGTATCTGAGCCTTGAGCTTCCACCAGAAGACCCAGAAGCACCGGGCGTGAATCCCTCCACACGAACCGGCTCAGAGGTGGAACTGAGGATAGCTCCTGGAACGATGACAACAAATGGAGGGGGCTGGATCACGACTTCAGATGGAGGGGCCTGGCTGATGCTAGTCACATTAGCCCCAGGGATTGTACCCAGCCTGTCTGAGGACATCTTGAGAAAGATGGAGGAATGTCTGAAAAGAAAACATAACATAGTTTTATTCAGGATGGTCGGGAAAAGGGAAGAGAATTATCAAATATGACATGGACAATATCAACCAGAGCATAGAGGAAGGTTTCTTCTGTGGGGTTTCAGATAATCCATCAACTTCTTTCAAGAACATTATTCTAGTCCCTCTTGGCCATTGGCTACCGGCTACCCTCATTCTGCTAAATATCTCATTTCTTTTGTCCAGTTGCTCCTGTCCTTTTGTAGCTTGCAAATTTTGGAAAATATGGAACCCTCCACAACTGTTAGATCTATATCTTGTGTATTCTTGCGTACTTTCACCTTGGCTTTTCAAGAAGATAGAGAAGAACCAGCAATTTTCATCATAATTAAAACTCTTAGGGATTATAAGGAATGTTAAGACCTGGGCATCCCTTCTCAACACTTTGTCTTTCTTAATTTCTCCTTTGTCTTTCTTAATTTCTCCTTTCTATGCTTGGCTGCATAGCTAGAGGTATAACAAGCAGGAAGAGGGAGATTATGATCCCGCCATATAGAGTGCTGGTGAGACCACATTTGGGATAATACTGTGTTCAGTTCTGGAGATCTCACCTACAAAAAGATATTGACAAAAGTGAACGGGTCCAAAGACGGGCTACATTAAGAATAAAACCTATCAGGAAAGACTTCATAAACTCAATCTGTATAGTCTGGAGGACAGAAGGAAAAGGGGGGACATGATCGAAACATTTAAATATATTAAAGGGTTAAATAAGGTCCAGGAGGGAAGTGTTTTTAATAGGAAAGTGAACCCAAGAACAAGGGGGCACAATCTGAAGTTAGTTGGGGGAAAGATCAAAAGCAACATGAGAAAATATTATTTTACTGAAAGAATAGTAGATCCTTGGAACAAACTTCCAGCAGACGTGGTAGATAAATCCACAGTAACTGAATTTAAACATGCCTGAGATAAACATATATCCATCCTAAGATAAAATACAGAAAATAGTATAAGGGCAGACTAGATGGACCATGAGGTCTTTTTCTGCCGTCAGACTTCTATGTTTCTATGTTTGGTCATCAACTGTGCATTGAGATGATGCTAACCACCTATACAACCTCCTAAGAGAATGTAGATTTCTACCCAGCTGAGTGAAATCACAAGAAGTCCAAGCAGAGAAGGAGGGAGACGGGGGGAGGGAAAAGAGAGACAGAGAGTCAAGGAGAAACCAACACAGCCAATTCCATCACTTACCAAGTTCTCGAAGGAGAAGAATGGAGAAGCAGAGATGACCGGATGGAAAACGCAAGGACTAAACATCCTTATATACCATGCAAAAGTACAGGTGAGGCCCCAGAGCATCACAGACCATAAAAATAAATAAATAACTAAATTTCCCTTCTCACCAATTCAGCTCTATATAATTTATATATTCATGGTGCCACCAAAATTATATGCCTACCACATCATTTTATGCTCCTTAAATGCTTTAATGAGCTTTGAAATTCTTGGGAATTCATATATATTTATTCAACTTCTATGCCGCCCAATCCCGAAGGACTTAGTTAGTTAGTTAGTTAGTTAGTTAGTAAGTTAGTTAGTTAGTTAGTTTTTATGGTCTCTTGTGAGGGTCAAGGGTCCCACCTCAACTTTTGCACGTTATAAAAGGATGTTTGGTCCTCAATTTTCCATCCGGTCATCTCTGCTTCTCCATTCTTCTCCTTCGAGAACTTGGTAAGTGATGGAATTGGCTGCGTTGGTTTCTCCTTGACTCTCTCTGTCTCTGTCTCTCTCTTTCTGTCTCTCTCCTTCAATGCTTGGACTATTTCTGATTTTACTCAGCTGGGTAGAAATCTATATTCTATCAGGATGTTGTATAGGTGTTTAGCATCATCTCACTGCCCAGGTGATGAACAATCATAGAAAGGAGAAAGTAAGAATGATTCTCATGACGTATGTCATCCATTTGAGATAGCACACAAAGACAAAGGGTTGAGGAGGGATGCCCAGGCCTTAATATTCCTTAGAATCCCTAAGAGGTTTATGCTGAAGATTTCTGGTTGTTCTCTTTGGACAGAGGTCTATCTTCAGCAATCCATGTATTCAAGATATGGATCTACCAGTTGTGGAGGGTTCCATATTTTCCAAAATTTGCAGGCTGCGAAAAGACAGGAGCAACTGGACAAAAGAACTGGGACATTTAGCAGAATGAGGGTAGCTTGTAGCCAATGGCCAAGAGGGGCTAGAATAATGTTCTCGAAAGAAGCTGATGTATTAGATGGAACCTTACAGAGGTAACCTTCCTCTATGCTCTGCTTGATAGTTTCCATGTCATATTAGATAATTGCCTTCCCTGTTCCTGATGATATCTTTCTGGGTTTAACCTATGGGTTTAACCTATGGGGCCAACGTGAACAGCATCAGCCAGGCCCCTCCATCTGAACCAATCATCCAGCCATCTCCTCTCATCGTCTTCCTTTCAAGACCCAACCTCCGTAGAACATCCTTGCTGGTTAGTGGGGGGGGGGGATTCAGAGCCGGTGTTTCTGGGTCTTCTGTTGGAAGCTCAAGGCTCAGGGACTTCCCTTCAAATGCATGTAGAAACACCACCTGCAACTGACTCTTGCCATCTGAGTTCAGGACTAAGACTTCATGGACCTTCGTTTTCTTCCATTTCCTGGGGATTCCTCTCTCTGACCGATGAAGAAAAGCTCACATCCTGGATGGATTCTCTTTCTACTGGGGGTCTTCAAAGTTGTGGAAATCTCCCTGGCAGTGTTGCCAAACCTGGTTTTGATCTTTCTCTTCCACCTCCAACATCTTCTTCTTCTCCTGATTTCCTTTCCTCCTTGGGGTTGGACCACAATTCCATGGCAAATGGTACTCAAATTTTCTATTCATTAAATAAAGATTTGCTGCAGCATCAACGCGTGTTCGTAGTTCTTCCTTGTTATCTCCTCCTCGGAGGATCCAAGTTTCCTGTTATGTCAGAGTTGCTGGGAGAGAATCATGTGAAGTTTTAATACCACTTTAAAAGGCCTTGGTGAGGCCACACGTGGAATACAGCATTCAGTTTTGTTTGCCACAAAGCAAAAAGGATGTTGAGACTCTAGAAAGAGTGCAGAGAAGAGCGATAAAGATGATTAGGGGACTGGAGGTTAAAACATATGAAGAATGGTTGCAGGACATGGGTTTATGTCTAGTTTAATGAAAAGAAGGACCAGTGGAGACATGATAGCAGCCTTCCAGTATCTCAGGGGTTGCCACAAAGAAGAAGGAGTCAAGCCATTCTCCAAAGCAAAAGAAAGAAAGAAAGAAAGAAAGAAAGAAAGAAAGAAAGAAAGAAAGAAAGAGGGAGGACCGGGGAGACATAATAGCAGCCTTCCAGTATATCAGAGGCTGCCCCAAAGAAGAAGGAGTCAACCTATTCTCCAAAGCACCTGAGGGCAGAACATGAAGTAACAGGTGGAAACTAAACAAAGAGAGAGGACACTTAGAACTCAGGAGAAATTTCCGCACAGTGTGAACATTAAATCAGTGAAACAATTTGCCTGCAACATTGGGAATGCTCCAACACTGGAATTTGATGACACAGTGGTTAGAGTACAGTACTGCAGACTACTTCTACTAATTACTGGGTGCCAGCAGTTTGGCAGATCGAATCTCAGTAGGGTCAAAGTTGACTCAGCCTTCCATCCTTCCGAGGTGGGTCAAATGAGGACCCAGATTGTTGGGGGCAAGAGGCTGACTCTCTGTAAACTGCTTAGAGAGGCTGTAAAGAACTGGGAAGCGATACATGTCTAAATGCTAATGCTAAATTTTTAAGATGTTGGATAACCATCTTTCTGAAGTGGTGTAGGGTTTCCTGCCTAAGCTGGGGGTTGGACTAGAAGACCTCCAAGGTCCCTTCCAACTCTGTTCTTCTGTTCTGTTCTGTTCTGTTCTACTCTATTTATTATTTATTTATTTGTTGGTTTATTTGTTTGTTTGTTTATTTGTTTATTTATTTATTCATTCATTCATTCATTCAATCAATTTTTATGCCGCCCATCTCCTTAGACTCAGGGCGGCTTACAACTTGTTAGCAATAGCACTTTTTTAAACAGAGCTAGGCTATTGCCCCCACAATCCGGGTCCTCATTTAACTTATTTTTTTAAACAAATAATTCCCTCAACACTGTCAAACTATTACTACTCCTACTAACTACTAATTTCCTCAACACTACTATTACTACTAATTTTTTTCCCATCATTCCTATCACCCATTTCCTCCCACCTATGACTGTAATTTGCTGCTTGTATCCTTAAGATTTTTATTAATATTGATTGTTTCCTCATTACTTATTTGACCCCTAGGACAATCAGTAAGTGTTGTAACTCAACCTCTTGACAAATGTCTCTTTTTCTTTGATGTACCCTGAGAGCATCTGCACCAAAGACAAATTCCTTGCGTGTTCAATCACACTTGGCCAATAAAGAATTCTATTGTATTCTGTTCCGTTCTGTTCCGTTCCATTCCATTCCATTCCATTCTATCTATTCTATTCCGCCCTGCTCTGCTCTGCTCTACTCTATCTGAATCCATGGCTTAAATGCATCTCTTTGTCTCTCTCTCTCTCTGTATGTCTTTCTTTCTCTCTCTCTGTCTCTCTGTCTCTCTCTCTCCTTCTCTGCCTGGACTATTTCTGATTTCACTCAGCTGGGTAGAAATCTATATCCTATCAGGATGTTGTATAGGTGTTTAGCATCATCTCAATGCACAGTTGATGAACAAGCATAGAAAGGGGAAATTAAGAATGATTCTTGCAAGGTATATCATCCATATCAGGTCTTAATATTCCTTAGAATCCCTAAGAGGTTTAACTATGCTGAAGATGGTTTGTTCTTCTCTTTGGACAGAGGTCTATCTTCTGCAATCAATCTGTTCAATGACCTTCAATTCTCGTAAAGCCAAGTTGGGAGTACACAAGATATGGATCTACCAGTTCTGGAGGGTTCCATGTTTTCTAAAATTTGCAAGCTACAAAAGCACAGGAGCAATTGCACAAAAGAAATGAGACATTTGGGAGGAGGAGGGTAGCCTGTAGCTAATGACCAAGAGGGGCTAGAATAATGTTCTCAAAAGAAGTTGATGGATTAGGTGGAACCACACAGAAGAAACCTTCCTCTGTCCTCTGGTTGATATTTTCCATGTCACCTTTGATAATTGTCTTCCCTATTCCCGACGATGTTGAATAAAACTATGTTATTTTTTTATTTTCAAACATTCCTCCATCTTTTTCAAGATGTCCTCAGTCAGGCTGGGTACAATCCCTGGGGCCAATGTGAATAGCATCAGCCAGGTCTCTCCAACTGAAGTCGTGATCCCGCCAGCTCCTGTCACTGTTGTCATTCCAGGAGGCATTCTTGGTTCCACGTCTCAGTTGGTTCGTGTGGGGGGATTCACTGCTGGTGTTTCTGGGTCTTCTGGTGGAAGCTCAAGTCTCAGATACTTCCCATGAAATGCATGTAGAAACACCACCTGCAACTGACTCTTGCCATCTGAGTTCACGACTAAGACTTCATGGACCTTCGTTTTCTTCCATTTCCTGGGGATACCTCTCTCTGAACGATGAAGAAAAGCACATATTCTGGATGGATTCTCTTTCTACTTGGGGTCTTCAAAGTTGTGGAAATCTCCCTGGCAGTGTTGCCAAACCTGGTTTTGATCTTTCTCTTCCACCTCCAACATCTTCTTCTTCTCCTGATTTCCTTTCCTCCTTGGGGTTGGACCACAATTCCATGGCAAATGGTACTCAAATTTTCTATTCATTAAATAAAGATTTGCTGCAGCATCAACGCGTGTTCGTAGTTCTTCCTTGTTATCTCCTCCTCGGAGGATCCAAGTTTCCTGTTATGTCAGAGTTGCTGGGAGAGAATCATGTGAAGTTTTAATACCACTTTAAAAGGCCTTGGTGAGGCCACACGTGGAATACAGCATTCAGTTTTGTTTGCCACAAAGCAAAAAGGATGTTGAGACTCTAGAAAGAGTGCAGAGAAGAGCGATAAAGATGATTAGGGGACTGGAGGTTAAAACATATGAAGAATGGTTGCAGGACATGGGTTTATGTCTAGTTTAATGAAAAGAAGGACCAGTGGAGACATGATAGCAGCCTTCCAGTATCTCAGAGGCTGCCCCGAAGAAGAAGGAGTCAACCTATTCTCCAAAGCACCTGAGGGCAGAACAAGAAGTAACAGGAAACTAAACAAAGAGAGAGGACACTTAGAACTCAGGAGAAATTTTCTCACAGTTTGAACAATAAATCAGTGAAACAATTTGCCTCCAGACATTGGGAATGCTCCAACACTGGAATTTGATGACACAGTGGTTAGAGTACAGTACTGCAGACTACTTCTACTAATTACTGGTTGCCAGCAGTTTAGCAGATGGAATCTCAGTAGGGTCAAAGTTGACTCAGCCTTCCATCCTTCCGAGGTGGGTCAAATGAGGACCCAGATTGTTGGGGGCAAGAGGCTGATTCTCTGTAAACCGCTTGGAGAGGCTGTAAAGCACTGGGAAGCGATATATGTCTAAATGCTAATGCTAAATTTTTAAGAAGATGTTGGATAACTATTTGTCTGAAGTGGTGTAGGGTTTCCTGCCTAAGATGGGGGTTGGACTAGAAGACCTCCAAGGTCCCTTCCAACTCTGTTCTTCTGTTCTGTTCTGTTCTGTTCTACTCTATTTATTATTTATTTATTTGTTGGTTTATTTGTTTGTTTGTTTGTTTGTTTATTTATTTATTCATTCATTCATTCATTCAATCAATTTTTATGCCGCCCATCTCCTTAGACTCAGGGCGGCTTACAACTTGTTAGCAATAGCACTTTTTTAAACAGAGCTAGGCTATTGCCCCCACAATCCGGGTCCTCATTTAACTTATTTTTTTAAACAAATAATTCCCTCAACACTGTCAAACTATTACTACTCCTACTAACTACTAATTTCCTCAACACTACTATTACTATTAGTTTTTTCACCATCATTCCTATCACCCATTTCCTCCCACCTATGACTGTAATTTGCTGCTTGTATCCTTAAGATTTTTATTAATATTGATTGTTTCCTCATTACTTATTTGACCCCTAGGACAATCATTAAGTGTTGTAACTCAACCTCTTGACAAATGTCTCTTTTTCTTTGATGTACCCTGAGAGCATCTGCACCAAAGACAAATTCCTTGCATGTTCAATCACACTTGGCCAATAAAGAATTCTATTCTATTCTGTTCCGTTCTGTTCCGTTCCATTCCATTCCATTCCATTCTATCTATTCTATTCCGCCCTGCTCTGCTCTGCTCTGCTCTGCTCTACTCTACTCAACTCTACTCAACTCTACTCTACTCTATCTGAATCCATGGCTTAAATGCATCTCTTTGTCTCTCTCTCTCTCTGTCTGTCTGTCTTTCTTTCTCTCTCTCTGTCTCTCTGTCTCTCTCTCTCCTTCTCTGCCTGGACTATTTCTGATTTCACTCATCTGGGTAGAAATCTATATCCTATCAGGATGTTGTATAGGTGTTTAGCATCATCTCAATGCACAGTTGATGAACAAGCATAGAAAGGGGAAATTAAGAATGATTCTCGCGAGGTATATCATCCATATCAGGTCTTAATATTCCTTAGAATCCCTAAGAGGTTTAACTATGCTGAAGATTGTTTGTTCTTCTCTTTGGACAGAGGTCTATCTTCTGCAATCAATCTGTTCAATGACCTTCAATTCTCGTAAAGCCAAGTTGGGAGTACACAAGATATGGATCTACCAGTTGTGGAGGGTTCCATGTTTTCTAAAATTCGCAAGCTACAAAAGCACAGGAGCCATTGCACAAAAGAAATGAGACATTTGGGAGGCGGAGGGTAGCCTCTAGCTAATGACCAAGAGGGGCTAGAATAATGTTCTCAAAAGAAGTTGATGGATTAGGTGGAACCACACAGAAGAAACCTTCCTCTGTCCTCTGGTTGATATTTTCCATGTCACCTTTGATAATTGTCTTCCCTATTCCCGACGATGTTGAATTTATTTATTTATTACTTGGATTTGTATGCCGCCCCTCTCCGAAGACTATGTTATTTTTTTATTTTCAAACATTCCTCCATCTTTTTCAAGATGTCCTCAGTCAGGCTGGGTACAATCCCTGGGGCCAATGTGAATAGCATCAGCCAGGCCTCTTCAACTGAAGTCGTGATCCAGCCAGCTCCTGTCACTGTTGTCATTTCAGGAGGCATCCTTGGTTCCACGTCTCAGTTGGTTCGTGTGGGGGGATTCACTGCTGGTGTTTCTGGGTCTTCTGGTGGAAGCTCAAGTCTCAGATACTTCCCATGAAAGCCAAGTAGTCCCTGTACATAGTAAGGACATTTCTTGCTCTCATAAAGAACCACAGGTAAATGACTCCGGCAATCTGAGTTTACGACTAAGACTTCATGGACTTTTGCTTACTTTCGCCTCCTGGTGATAGCTCTCTCTGAAAGGAGAAGAAAAGGTCACATTCTGGATGGATTCTTTCTCCTTGGTGTCTTCAAGGTTGTGGAAATCTACCTGGGAGTAGTGCCAAATCTGGTTTTGTTCTTTCTCTTCTGCCTCCAACATCTTCTTATCTTCATTTCCTTTCCTCTGATGGGATTCTGTCCTCCTTGGGGTTGGACCCCAATTTCATGGCAAATGTACTCAAAATTTCTATCTATGAAATAAAGATTCACTTCAGCATCAACATGTGTTTCTTTCATAGTCCTTCCTTCTTAGCTCCTCAGAGGAGGATCCAAGTTCCATGTTATGTCCGAGCTGCTTAACTGCTCCACTCCAATCTGTTTTGGGTGCTCCTTGTCCACCTCAAGTCATGGACAATGGGCCAGACCCCTATGGAAACCCGGGGCCAGTGGGTTGCCAGCTGTGCAGAGAGTGTGAGAGAGGTGGAAAGTGACCTGTTTGAGCCTGAGGAACCACTAGAGGGGGCTGATATAACAATGGGGGAGTGGTCCCCGTCAGAGAGTG
This sequence comes from Erythrolamprus reginae, assembly GCF_031021105.1. Taxonomy (NCBI): domain Eukaryota; kingdom Metazoa; phylum Chordata; class Lepidosauria; order Squamata; family Dipsadidae; genus Erythrolamprus; species Erythrolamprus reginae. The sequence goes on along the minus strand of NC_091962.1, from coordinate 14,049,938 downwards.
AGGAGGACATGAGAGTGGAAATAATAATAATAATAATAATAATAATTTATTAGATTTGTATGCCACCCCTCTCCAAAGACTTGGGGCGGCTCACAACAATAATAAAAACAATGTTACCGTGGAACGAATCTAATATTAAAAGAGAAAAAACATATAAAACCCCATCATTTAAAACCAAACAACACATACATACCAAACATACCTGGGGGAGGTGTCTCAGTTCCCCCATGCCTGGCGATATAGGTGGGTCTTGAGTAATTTACAAAAGACAAGGAGGGTGGGGGCAGTTCTAATCTCCAGGGCGAGTTGATTCCAGAGGGCCAAGGCCGCCACAGAGAAGGCTCTTCCCCTGGGGCCTGCCAAATGACATTAATTAGTCGACGGGATCCGGAGAAGGCCAACTCTGTGGGACCATATCGGTCGCTGGGATTCGTGCAGTAGCAGGCAGTTCCGGAGGTACTCTGGTCCAATGCCATGTAGGGTTTTAAAGGTCATAGCTAACACTTTGAATTGTGACCAAAAACTGATCGGCAGCCAGTGCAGGCCACAGAGTGTTGTAGAAATGTGGACGAATCTGGGAAGCCCCACGATGGCTCTCGCGGCTGCATTCTGCACGATCTGAAGTTTCCGAACACTTTTCAAAGGTAGCCCCATGTAGAGAGTGTTGCAGTAATCGAACCTTGAGGTGATGAGGGCATGAGCGACTGTGAGCAATGACTCCCTGTCCAAATAGGGCCGCAACTGGTGCACCAGGCGAACCTGGGCAAACGCCCCCCTCGCCACAGCTGAAAGATGTTGTTCTAATGTCAGCTGTGGATCGCGGAGGACGCCCATGTTGCAAACCCTGTCTGAGGGGGTCAATAATCCCCCCCAGGGTAATGGACGGACAGATGGAATTGTCCTTGGGGGGCAAGACCCACAGCCACTCCGTCTTGTCTGGGTTGAGTTTGAGGCTGTATGGGAAAGTCAGTGGATTGACCCTAGCTATAGAAGGTTGCTCAAAAGGTGAGAGTTGCATTTGTAAAAGGTATTAGTGTATTGACTTAGCCTCCTTGTAGGGTGATGTCACATCCAGGCGGAATAATGGCAAAGGATCTTTGGAAATTGGGTGTGGAGTTTCAACGTCATTCAAGGGAAGAGATGTGAGACTGGGGAATGCGATTGAACAAGGGCTGAATAAAACTCATTCTCGGTTGGATGCTTCTTGCCAGGACACTGGTGAACAAAATCCATATGCTTAAATGATAAATGAACTTTGTTAGCTAAAGAATGATGATGAGGCCGAGTTTGGCCCCTTTCTCTAAAGAGAAAATACTCCTTTTTTCCTGGCCGTTTAAAACCTGCTTTTCATTATGTGTGATGATGATGATAATAATAATAATAATAATAATAATAATAATAATAATAATAATAATAATATTTATTAGATTTGTATGCCCCCCCATCTCCAGGGACTCGGAGTAGCTCCCAACAAGCAATATATCAATAAAGAATTTGATTTATTCATACAATAAAGGGTTTTGAGTCGGGGGTTTCTATCTGGGGGCCATGCACAGAACACAATCCGGGGGAGGTTCAATCACTATCCCCATGGTGCTTAGAAAACAATTTGCACCTGAACATCAGGAAGACAAAGGAGATGGTGTTAGACCTCATGAAGAAGAGAAAGGAACCAGCCCCACTTTACCATGAGAGGCTGTAGGGAAAAAGTTTCCTCCTTTAAATTCCCGGGAGTCTATCTCAGCAAAGATCTTGCAGTATTGTAAGTGATACTGATATACAACAATTGTAATTAAGTGGTACATTGAATCAAAATGACTTTGAGTTTCAAATAACAAAGATTTCATTGTTGTCTTGGGAGACATCTGTGAAAAAAATTCAGATAGTCAGACATGAAAATGTGCCACTCAAACTTTTCCTCCCACACTGAAAAAAAAATTAGAGGGAATGTTGGCCACAACCCTTGCAAGGAAAGTCTGGATTAGAGCAAAGCAGTTAAACTACTGCAATGCTCTCTACATGGGGCAACCCTTGAAGAGTGTTCGGAAACTTCAGCTCGTCCAAAATGCAGCTGCGTGAGCAGTCTTGGGCCTCCCAAGAAATGCCCATATCTCGCCATCACTCAGCGGAGTGCATTGGCTACCAATTTGTTTCCAGACCCAATTCAAAGTGTTGGTTATGACCTATAAAGCCCTACACGGCATAGGACCAGATTATCTCCGAGACCTCCGTCTCCCGCACGAATCCCAGCGGCCAGTGAGGTCCCACAGAGTTGGTCTCCTTAGGGTTGCATTGACCAAACAATATCGGCTGGTGGGACCTAGGAGAAGAGCCTTCTCTGTGGGAGCCCCGGCCCTCTGGAATCAGCTCCCCCCATAGATTCGTACTGTCCCCACCCTCTTGCTTTCCGAAAAAGTTTAAAAACTCATCTTTGCCACCTGGTCTGGGGTTCCTTAGACCTTCCCCCCTGACCGGTGAATGCTTATTTTGACTGCTGAATGAATGATATTGATAGTTTTTAATCAGAATTTTAAGATTGTTTTTTTTAAAGGTATAATTGGATTGTTATTGTTTTCTGTTTTTTCGGTACATGCTGTGAGCCGTCCCGAGTCCTCAGAGAGGGGCGGCATATAAATCCAATAAAACAAATAAAATAAATAAAAATAATAAGTGCTGACATAACTGGGTACAGTAGTACCCCTAGATACGAGTATAATTGGTTCCATAAGGGTGCTTGTATCTCGAGGCAACTCGTATTCTGGAACAAATAACTTTTTCCCCCTCCGAGATAACCAAAAGCAAGGATTCTAACCAAAAGCAAGGATTCTTGCGCCACCTAGTGGGCGCTCGGTTTGTATCCCGAATTTCAGCTCGGGAGTAGAACAGACATGTCTCTCCCCTCCTAGCTCGTATCTTGAAATACTCGCATGTAGAGCGGCTCATATCTAGAGGTACTACTGTAATTGGATCCTCTAAGGAGGAGATAACAAGGAAGAACCACAAAGAAAACACATGTTGATGTTGCAGTGAATCTTTATTTGCAATGAAATTGTGGTCCAACCTGAGGAGTGGAATTCCATTGAAGGACAGGAAATCAGGATAAGAAGATATTGGAGGAGGAAGAGGAAGATCAAAACCAGGTTTGGTAATTATACAAGGTAGATTCCCACAACTTTGACCACCCCAAATGGAGAAAGAGAATCCATTGAGAATATGAGCTTTTACAGAGAGAGATATCACCAGGAGAAAAAAGAAAGCGAAGGTCTATGAGATCTTAGTCATAAACTCAGATTGCAAGAGTCGGTTGCCGGTGGTTCCTTCTGGAAGCAGACATGTCTTCACCACTTAGAGGGACTACATGGGTTTCAAGGGAAGTATCTGAGGCTTGAGCTTCCACCAGAAGATCAAGAAGCACCGGCACTGAATCCCCTCAAACGAACCGGGTCAGAGGTGGAACCGAGGATAGGTCTTGGAACGATGACATTAAAAGAAGGTGGCTGGATCGTCAATTCAGATGGAGGGGCCTGGCTGATGCTACTCACGTTAGCCCCAGGGATTGTACCCAGCCTGGTTGATGACATCTTGAGAAAGGTGGAGGAATGTCTGAAAAGAAAACATAACAGTTTTATTCAGGTGGGTTGGGAACAGGAAACACAATTATCAAATATGACATGGACAATATCAACCAGAGCATAGAGGAAGGTTTCTTCTGTGGGCTTCCAGCTAGTCCATCAACTTTTTTTGAGAACATTACTCTAGTCCCACTTGGCCATTGGTTACAGGCTACCCCCATTCTACTAAATATCTCGTTTCTTTTGTCCAGTTGCTCCTGTCCTTTTCTAACTTGCAAATTTTGGAAAATATGGAACCCTCCACAACTGTTAGATCTATATCTTGTGTACTCTTGCGTACTTCCAACTTGGCTTATCAATAATTGAAAATCACTGAACACATTGATTGCTGAAGATTTGAGAAGAACCAGCAATTTTCAGCATAATTAAAACTCTTAGGGATTATAAGGAATATTAAGACCTGGGCATCCCTTCTCAACACTTTGTCTTTCTTAATTTCTCCTTTCTCTTTCTTAATTTCTCCTTTCTATGCTTGGCTGCATAGTCAGAGGTATAACAAGCAAGAAGAGGGAGATTATGATCCCGCCATATAGAGTGCTGGTGAGATCACATTTGGGATAATACTGTGTTCAGTTCTGGAGACCTCACCTACAAAAAGATATTGACAAAATTGAACGGGTCCAAAGACGGGCTACAAGAATGGTGGAAGGTCTTAAGCATAAAACGTATCAGGAAAGACTTCATAAACTCAATCTGTATAGTCTGGAGGACAGAAGGAAAAGGGGGGACATGATCGAAACATTTAAATATGTTAAAGGGTTAAATAAGGGCCAGGAGGGAAGTGTTTTTAATAGGAAAGTGAACCCAAGAACAAGGGGGAACAATCTGAAGTTAGTTGGGGGAAAGATCAAAAGCAACGGGAGAAAATATTATTTTTCTGAAAAAGTAGTAGATCCTTGGAACAAACTTCCAGCAGATGTGGTAGATCCACAGTCACTGAATTTAAACATGCCTGGGATAAACATATATCCATCCTAAGATAAAATACAGGAAATAGTATAAGGGCATTGAGATGATGCTAACCAACTATACAACCTCCTGAGAGAATGTAGATTTCTACCCAGCTGAGTGAAATCACAAGAAGTCCAAGCAGAGAAGGAGGGAGATGGGGAGGGGGGGGAGGATGGAGAGAGAGAGACAGAGAGTCAAGGAGAAACCAACGCAGCCAATTCCATCACTTACCAAGTTCTCGAAGGAGAAGAATGGAGAAGCAGAGATGAACTGATGGAAAACGCAAGGACTAAACGTTCCTTATATACCCTGCAAAAGTTCAGGTGAGGCCCCAGAGCATCACAGACCATAAAATAAAATAACTAAGTTTCCCTTCTCACCAATTCGGCTCTATATAATTTATATATTCATGGTGCCTATTATGCCAAAATTATATGCCTACCACATCTTTTTATGGTCCTTAAATGCTTTAATTCATATATATATATTTATTCAACTTCTATGCCGCCCAATCCCGAAGGACTTAGTTAGTTAGTTAGTTAGTTAGTTAGTTAGTTAGTTAGTTAGTTAGTTAGTTAGTTAGTTAGTTAGTTAGTTATTTATTTATTTATTTTTTATGGTCTCTTGTGAGGGTCAAGGGTCCCACCTCAACTTTTGCACGTTATAAAAGGATGTTTGGTCCTCAAGTTTTCCATCCGGTCATCTCTGCTTCTCCATTCTTCTCCTTTGAGAACTTGGTAAGTCATGGAATTGGCTGTGTTGGTTTCTCCTTGACTCTCTCTGTCTCTGTCTCTCTCTTTCTGTCTCTCTCCTTCTCTGCTTGGACTATTTCTGATTTTACTCAGCTGGGTAGAAATCTATATTCTATCAGGATGTTGTATAGGTGTTTAGCATCATCTCACTGCCCAGGTGATGAACAAACATAGAAAGGAGAAAGTAAGAATGATTCTCACAACGTATGTCATCCATTTGAGATAGCACAGAAAGACAAAGGGTTGAGGAGGGATGCCCAGGTCTTAATATTCCTTAGAATCCCTAAGAGGTTTATGCTGAAGACTGCTGGTTGTTCTCTTTGGACAGAGGTCTATCTTCAGCAATCCATGTATTCAAGATATGGATCTACCAGTTGTGGAGGGTTCCATATTTTCCAAAATTTGGAGGCTGCGAAAGGACAGGAGCAACTGGACAAAAGAAATGGGACATTTAGCAGAATGAGGGTAGCTTGTACCCAATGGCCAAGAGGGGCTAGAATAATGTTCTCGAATGAAGCTGATGTATTAGATGGAACCTTACAGAGGTAACCTTCCTCTCTGCTCTGCTTGATAGTTTCCATGTCATATTAGATAATTGCCTTCCCTGTTCCCGATGATATCTTTCTCAAGATATCAGCAGCCAGGCTGGGTTTAACCTATGGGGCCAACGTGAACAGGCCCCTCCATCTGAACCAATCATCCAGCCATCTCCTCTCATCATCTTCCTTTCAAGACCCAACCTCCATAGAACATCCTTGCTGGTTAGTGGGGGGGGGATTCAGAGCTGGTGTTCCTGGGTCTTCTGTTGGAAGCCCAAGGCTCAGAGACTTCCCTTGAAATGCATGTAGAAACACCACCTGCAACTGACTCTTGCCATCTGAGTTCATGACTAAGACTTCATGGACCTTCGTTTTCTTCCATTTCGTGGGGATACCTCTCTCTGACCGATGAAGAAAAGCTCACATCCTGGATGGATTCTCTTTCTACTTGGGGTCTTCAAAGTTGTGGAAATCTGCCTGGCAGTGTTGCCAAACCTGGTTTTGATCTTTCTCTTCCACCTCCAACATCTTCTTCTTCTCCCGATTTCCTTTCCTCCTTGGGGTTGGACCACAATTCCACGGCAAATGGTACTCAAACTTCGTAGTTCTTCCTTGTTATCTCCTCCTCGGAGGATCCAAGTTTCCTGTTATGTCAGAGTTGCTGGGAGAGAATCATGTGAAGTTTTAATACCACTTTAAAAGGCCTTGGTGAGGCCACACGTGGAATACAGCATTCAGTTTTGGTTGCCACAATGCAAAAAGGATGTTGAGACTCTAGAAAGAGTGCAGAGAAGAGCGATAAAGATGATTAGGGGACTGGAGGCTAAAACATATGAAGAACGGTTGCAGGAACTGGGTTTATGTCTAGTTTAATGAAAAGAAGGACCAGAGGAGGCATGATAGCAGCTTTCCAGTATCTCAGGGGTTGCCACAAAGAAGAAGGAGTCAAGCCATTCTCCAAAGCAAAAGGAAGGAAGGAAGGAAGGAAGAAAGAAAGAAAGAAAGAAAGAAAGAAAGAGGGAGGACCGGGGAGACATAATAGCAGCCTTCCAATATCTCAGAGGCTGCCACAAAGAAGAAGGAGTCAACCTATTCTCCAAAGCACCTGAGGGCAGAACAAGAAGTAACAGGTGGAAACTAAACAAAGAGATAACCATCTTTCTGAAGTGGTGTAGGGTTTCCTGCCTAAGCTGGGGGTTGGACTAGAAGACCTCCAAGGTCCCTTCCAATTCTGTTCTTCTGTTCTGTTCTGTTCTACTCTACTCTACTCTATTTATTATTTATTTGTTTGTTTGTTTGTTTGTTTATTCATTCATTCATTCATTCAATTTTTATGCTGCCCATCTCCTTAGACTCAGCGGGGCTTACAACTTGTTAGCAATAGCACTTTTTTAAACAGAGCTAGGCTATTGCCCCCACAATCCGGGTCCTCATTTAACTTATTTTTTAAAACAAACAATTCCCTCAACACTGTCAAACTATTACTACTACTACAAACTACTAATTCCCCCAACACTACTATTACTACTAGTTTTTTTCCCATCATTCCTATCACCCCATTTCCTCCCACTTATGACTGTATGGCTGTAATTTGCTGCTTGTATCCTTACGATTTTTATTAATATTGATTGTTTCCTCATTGCTTATTTGAGCCCTAGGACAATCATTAAGTGTTGTACCACATGATTCTTGACAAATGTCTCTTTTTCTTTGATGTACCCTGAGAGCATCTGCACCAAAGACAAATTCCTTGTGTGTCCAAGCACATTTGGCCAATAAAGAATTCTATTCTATTCTGTTCCGTTCCGTTCCATTCCATTCCATCTATTCTGTTCTATTCTATTCCGCTCTGCTCTACTCTACTCTACTCTTCTCTACTCAACTCAACTCTACTCTGCTCTGCTCTATCTGAATCCATGGCTCAAATGCATTCCTTACACTTTCCCACCTCTCCTACTCAATAGACAATCAATAATTACATAACATTTTGGCATCACAATGTGTGATTTTCTGACATGGAAATCCCCTGAAATGTTTCTCATAACTCTCTCACTTTCCAACGTCAGCCTGACGTAGTAGGGATAAATGTTTAAGTACTTTGCTATTTCCCTTTATATTTCCTCCATGACGTCTCATCCAGGCTGACAGCTGTCTCAGTGGTTAATATGCCATGCCACATGGCTTCACCCCTGCTCCCTTGTTACCAGAGTGGTTGACTGTTTCTCTCCAGGCGTCATGAAATATCCCAATGCTAGGGTTGGATTTGCTTGAGTAAACATATACCGTGGCCTCCTTTCCATCTAAGCGATGAGTTATAGTTTGGGACCCGAGGCCACTTTGCTAAGAACACCTGCCTCTTGTCATCTTTTCATTATTTTGATGTTATTAAACCTCCCTTCGGCAAATATTTTTTCACATGAGTGAGCGATGTCTTCATGAGGTTATGAGCCATCCACCTGCTTTTTAATTGCTGGAAACTTCCGTTCATGGGAAGAAGTAAGAAAGAACATTCTTGTGTCACTCCCCCAACAGCTTAAGGATAAATATTTGGGTTCATTGCTCACCCATTCAGGAAATGAAATAGGAGTAAGGCCAAAATACAGTGATACCTCGTCTTACAAACGCCTCGCCATACAAACTTTTCGAGATACAAACCCAGGGTTTAAGATTTTTTTTGCCTCTTCTTACAAACTATTTTCACCTTACAAACCCACCGCCACCGCTGGGATGCCCCGCCTCCGGACCTCCGTTGCCAGCGAAGCACCTGTTTTTGCACTGCTGGGATTCCCCTGAGGCTCCCCTCCATGGGAAACCCCACCTCCGGACTTCCGTGTTTTTGTGATGCTGCAGGGGAATCCCAGCAGGGGAATCCAGCAGTGCAAAAACGGGCGCTTCGCTGGCAACGGAAGTCCGGCGGTGGGGTTTCCCAGCGAGGGGAGCCTCAGGGGAATTCCCAGCAGTGCAAAAACGGGCGCTTCGGCTGGCAAAAGGGGTGAATTTTGGGCTTGCATGCATTAATTGCTTTTCCATTGATTACTATGGGAAACATTGTTTCGTCTTACAAACTTTTCGCCTTAAGAACCTCGTCCCGGAACCAATTAAGTTTGTAAGACAAGGTATCACTGTAATAATAATAATAATAATAATAATAATAATAATAATAATAACAACAACAACAACAACAACAGTGGGTCACTTGAGAGGCCAAGTCTTCACTTCATGACTATCTAAGCTGATCGAGACAAATATTTTGTGTAGCCAGGTCTATCTAAGATGACCCTAGACATAAAAACAATAGTCAAATATGTTGGAAATGTAATAAAACACAAGGCACCTTCTTTCACTTATGGTGGTCATGTCCAGAGACGAAAAAATAATGGGAAAAAGTGAGCAATTGGTTGCATCAAATAACAAACATAATAGAATATACACCCGAATTCTTTTTACTTGGTATTATAAAAGGGTCTTATACCAAAAATGTCAAATATTTAATCCTGCACAGAATAACAGCGGCAAGGATCGTATTCGCACAAAAATGGAAAAATCCGCAATTACCCGAGGGCAAAGAGATTATCAAGAAAATATATGAGTGTATGGACAGACTGACCATGGAACTAAAGATTCGGACTATGCAATCTGGACAAAATGGTATTTATGGACTAAAAAAAGAAACTCAAAACAAACATCGGAATAAAACATCAAGATGTACAAGGACAATTAAAAGACAATATAGATAAAAACGTATATATAAGATGTTGATTCACCTGTAAATAATATTATGTATTGTTTTTAAAACTGAAAAAATTCAATAAATATATTTATTTTTTAAAAAAGATGACTCTAGACTCTCCGTTTTTTTCAGGATGTCCGTAGAAAATCCTGGATTTGTGTTTAGATGTTGTGTTTGAAGGTTCACAGAAGTCATTATTAGTTGTGTGTATTGGCAGAGATGGGTCTGGAGACATGATCTTTTTTAAAAAAATAAAAATATAATCTTTATTGAGAATAAATGGGGAAGGGATACATAGAAACATAGAAGATTGACAGCAGAAAAAGACCTCATGGTCCATCTTGTCCAGTGTTTCGCAACCTTGGTAACTTGAAGATATTTGGACTTCAACTCCCAGAATTCCTGGCTGGGGAATTCTGGGAGTTGAAGTCCAAATATCTTCAAGTTGCCAAGGTCGGGAAACACTGATCTAGTCTGCCCTTATACTATTTCCTGTGTTTTATCTTAGGATGGATCTATGTTTATCCCAGGCGAGTTTAAATTCAGTGACTGTGGATTTACCAACCACGTCTTCTGGAAGGTTTGTTCCAAGCATCTACCATTCTTTCACACGTTGCTTCTGATCTTTCCCCCGATTGACCTCAGATTGTGCCTCCTTGTTCTTGTGTTCACTTTCCTATTAAAAACACTTCCCTCCTGAACCTTATTTAACCCTTTCACATATTTAAATGTTTCCACCATGTCCCTCCTTTCCCTTCTGTCCTCCAGACTGTACAGATGGAGTTCATGAAGTCTTTCCTGATAAGTTTGATGCTGAAGACCTTCCACCGTTTTTGTAGCCCGTCTTTGGACCCGTTCAATTTTATCAATATCTTTTTGTAGGCGAAGGTCTTCAGAACTGAACATAAAATAAAAACACTGTACAAGTACACATACAAATGTATAAGAACTTTAAACACATTTTAGTAGGTTGTTATACATTTAGGAAAGATAAGAAAAGAGAGGGAGAAAAATAAGAAAAAATAAGAAAAGAGGAAAGAGGAAAGAGTCTACGGAGAGGGGCAGCATACAAATCTAATAAATAATAATAATAATAATAATAATAATAATAATAATAATAATAATAATAATAGCAAATTCGTATCTGTAAATCTATAAGAACTTGTGCTTGTTGTCAACCAATGTGTTGTTGATCTACAGCTTTTAGGTTCATTACATTTGTACTGTTTTTATTGTTGTGAGCCTCCTCGAGTCTTCGGAGAGGGGCGGCATACAAATCTAATAAATAATAATAAAATAATAATAATAATAATAATAATAATAATAATAATAATAATACTATCAGTGTTCTTGACGTTTGTACCGTTTTCATCTTTAATTTGGACTAATTCTCAGTAAATTATCTTTTTGAGTATTGCCATTTCATCGTTGTTATCTGTTTCTTCATGGTTTTTGTGGGTTTTTGGAGCAATTGTACTGGATAAAACTTCTGAACTTTATGTTTTATTTGCATGTTCTCTTTTCCCCAGCCAAACATACCATTTATTCCACGCTTGGTAGAATTCTATTTCTTCTTTGTCCTGTAGCTCAAGAGTCATTTTTGTCCATTCAAATGTTTTGTTAATGAAATTTAAGGTGGTCCAGCTCCGGAGATACGTTTCCTGAGATTCCACCTTGAGAACCTTCATCATCATTATAAGAGAAATAAATAAATGCAATGAACCTTCTTGACTCAACAGTCAAGTTCCCCCAGCCTGTACCAGTTTTATGAAAGATGGGTAATTCTTGACTACAGTCAAGGTACCATGGGACCCCCAACAACTCAAAGCAATGTTTGGGGTTTTATGGTGACTATCCTCAGAGAGGGGTGGCATAAAAGTCCAATAAATGAATGAATGAATGAATGAATGAATGAATGAATGAATGAATGAAGTCTGGAGGACAGGAGGAAAAGGGGGGGCATGATCGAAACATTTAAATATGTTAAAGGGTTAAATAAGGTTCAGGAGGGAAGTGTTTTTAATAGGAAAGTGAACACAAGAACAAGGGGACACAATCTGAAGTTAGTTGGGGGAAAGATCAAAAGCAACATGAGAAAATATTATTTGACTGAAAGAGTAGTAAATGCTTGGAACAAACTTCTAGCAGACGTGGTTGGTAAATCCACAGTAACTGAATTTAAACATGCCTGGGATGAACATAGATCTATCCTAAGATAAAATATAGGAAATAGTATAAGGGCAGACTAGATGGACCATGAGGTCTTTTTCTGCTGTCAGTCTTCTATGTTTCTATGAATGAGGAAGGAAGGGAGGAAGGAAAGAAGGAAGGAAAGAAAGAAAGAGAAGGAAGGAAGGAAGAGAAAGAAGGAAGAATCCACAACCCATTTCCCCTGATAGAAACATAGAAGACTGACGGCAGAAAAAGGCCTCCTGGTCCATCTCGTCTGCCCTTATACTATTTCCTGTGTTTTATCTTAGGATGGATCTATGTTTATCCCAGGAATGTTTAAATTCAGTTCCTGTGGATTTATCTACCACGTCTGCTGGAAGTTTGTTCCAAGGATCTACTACTCTTTCAGTCAAATAATACTGATGGTCCTTAAAATGCAATTTCGTGAATGTGAGCTATGTGGGCGTACAGAAGTTGTAACTTTGGAAATGGGCCCTAAGTAGCTTTGGGGAGACCCGTCATAACTCCGAGCAGTCCATGGTGAGTTGAGGACTACCTGTAGACACAAGAGCAGATGGCTCCACCAGATTGCCCTGTCAACCAAGCCCCCAAATTTGGACACCCTAAGAGATGGCGTCTAATTTGTTCATCCCCAAACTGAAATCCCTATCGGGAGATGCCAACGCAATGTTTCACCGAGTTCTGTGGAATTTAACGTCAGCTGCATCTTCTAGACTGGAGAACAGGTGCTGAACCCCCTGGGGTAGACACTTGACATTTCCTACATCATGCAAAATGAAGCCGGCCTAATCTCAAAGCTCATGATAGAGGGATATCACAGGATTATCATACGCCTAATTGGTACCATGCAAGGGTAAATTACATAGGGTTGGATGTAGGTGCAAATTGTTGTGTCAGGTTATTTGGCTAAGTATGGTCTCTCACGAGCCTCGGGGGACCCCATCTCACCTCATGCACGGTATATAAGGAGGCTCAAACCTCAAGCTCACCATCTACTCCTTTCTGCTTCTCCAGTCTTCAACTTGGTAAGTATGAGAAGACCTCTGTTCGTTTCTCCTTTCAGAAATTCTTCTCTCTCCCTTCCCTCACTCCCTCTCTCTCTGTCCCTCTCTCATTATTTCTCTCTGTCTCTTGTTCTCTCTGTCTCTTTGTCTCTTCTCTCTATTTCTCTCTGTCTCTTCTCTCGGTTTCTCTTTGTCTCTCTCCGTGTGTCTCTGTCTCGCTGTATTTTTGTATCTTCTCTCTCTGTTTATCTCTGTTTCTGACTCTCTCTGCATCTCTCTCTCTCTCTGTGTCTCTTTGCCTCTTCTATTTCTCTGTCTCTTTGTCTCTTCTCTCTGTTTATTTCTGTGTCTCTCTCTGTGTGTGTGTCTCTCTGTCTCTTTGTCTCTTCTCTCTATTTCTTTCTGTCTCTGACTCTCTCTGTGTCTCTGTCTCTCTCTCTCTGTCTCTTCTCTCTCTGTGTTTCTGTCTCTCTCGGTGTCTCTGTCTCTCTTCTCTCTCTCTGTTTTTTTCTCTCTCTCTCTGTCTCCATCTCTGTCTCTCTTCTCTGTCTGTCTGTCTCTCATTCTTTGTCTGTCTCTCTCTCCATCTCTCTCTGTCTCTCTCTCCATCTCTGTCTCTCTGTCTCTTTCTCTCTGTCTCTCTCTGTTTGGACTGCCTGGGACAACCTAAGGGATTTTATTCAGCAGGGTAGGAATTTATATTCTGTTCTCATATCTGGATGTTGTAAGTGTGTTTCTCCTCATCTCAGGTTGCCACTTTTGACCAAAAGGCAACCTAGGGAGAAACAAAGAACAACTCTGTGGAAGTTTATTGTCCATTAGGGATAGCCCAGAAGGAAAAAAGGATGAGGAGGGAAGAGGAAAGCAAACAATTCTAGTGACATGGATGCTCCAACGCTGGAGGTTTTTAAGAAGATATTGGATAACCATTTGTCAGAAGTAGTGGAAGGTTTCCTGCCTAAGCAGGGGGTTGGACTAGAAGACCTCCAAGGTCCCTTCCAACTTGCTAATCTATTCTATTAATTAAGAAATCTGTTTTAAAGCAAGCAGCTGGCATGGATATAGTTCAGAGATTGAATTCATCCTGTACCTTCACCCCATCTTTTCCAAAGCTACAAACGGGCAGGAGAAACTGGGCAAAAGGAATGAGATGTTTAGCAGGATGAGGGTAGCATGCAGCCAACGGCCAAGAGGGGCTAGCCTAGGGATAGGCAAAGTTGGCTCTTTTATGACCTGGGGACTTCAACTCCCAGAATTCCTGAGCCAGTCACGCTAGCTCAGGAATTCTGGGAGTTGAAGTCCACATGTCATAGAAGAGCCAACTTTGCCTACCAATATTCTAGTCCAACCCCCTGCCCAAGATCATAGAATCCTAAGGCTGGAAGGGACCTTGGAGGTCTTCTAGTCTAGGGGTAGGCAAAGTCAGCTCTTCTATGACCTGTGGACTTCAACTCCCAGAATTCCTGAACCAGGCACGCTAGCTCAGGGATTCTGGGAGTTGAAGTCCACATGTCATAGAAGAGCCAACTTTGCCTACCCTTGGGCTAGTATAATGTTCTCAAAAGAGGTCGATGGATTAGCTGGAACCCCACAGAAGGAACCTTCCTCCATGCTCTTCTTGATACTTCCCATGCCACGTTTGACAATTGCCTTCCCTCTTCCCGAAGCGCCCTGAATAAAACTACGTTGTGTTTCTTTCCAGATATTCCTCCATCTTTCTCAAGATGTCCTGCTGTCCCACAGCCTGCTGTGTCCCCACCTGTAGACCTTCCGTTTGCTACCCAGTAGGCGGCTTGGGGTCTCTGAGCTCATGTGGTGCTGGCTCCTCTGGAATGGCTTCCTACGGGATGAGCTCCGGCGGTGGTTCTGTCTCAGCGGCCAGTCTGGGGATAGCTCCCGGAGCGAACGTGAGCTGCGTGAACCAGACCCCTCCATCTGAAATGATAATCCAGCCACCTCCGGTCGCTGTCGTCCTTCCCGGAGCGGTCCTTGCCGCCACGTGTGAGCCCGCTCGTGTGGGGGGATACACCGCGTGTGCTTCTGGGTCTTCTGGTGGAAGCTCAAGGATGAGATACTACCCCTGCATCCCCTGCAACCCCTGCAGAAACTAAGGATATACCTTCTCCCAGAGGCACCATCGGCAAACGGGACTCTTGCAACCTGAGTTCATGACGAAGACTTCATCGATCTGGTTGCTTGGTAGTTGCAAGCATTCTTACCTCGGTCCCTCTAACTTGACCCCAAACTCTTGGGCTTTCCTAACCACCACAACTTTCCGTGTTCTCCAAGTTGTTTTGTTTCAACGCTTTCTTCCTTTCTTTGTTTTCTGTCGTCTCCTGGGATGTCTGTCTGTCTGGAACCCATACTCTGTAAGGGTTCTCGTTTGATCCACCCCACCCCCTTGTATTTGTGGAAACGTTGTGGAAATCTAGGCAACGGTATCGGCGAAACCTGGCCTTTGGTCCTGTTCTTCCGACTCCAGCATCTTCTTCATTTCATCACGTCAGACGGGATTTCAGTTCTTTTGCTTTGGACTCTCCAATTTCATGGCAAATGTTTTTAGGATTCCTGTTTGACATTAAAGTTTCACTTCAGCATCAACCCAAGTTTTTATGTGGTTCTTTCTCGTTCTGGGGTTTTTTTGGAAGTTCCATGGTTTTTTCAGGTGCCCTTCAAAACCACTCCAGGTTTTGTCAGATGCCCTTTGAAACTACTCCAGGTTTTATCAGATGCCCTTTGAAACTACTCCAGGTTTTATCAGATGCCCCCTGGAAACTACTCCAGGTTTTATCAGATGCCCTTTGAAACTACTCCAGGTTTTCTCAGATGCCCTTTGAAACTACTCCAGGTTTTGTCAGATGCCCTTTGAAACTACTCCAGGTTTTATCAGATGCCCTTTGAAACTACTCCAGGTTTTATCAGATGCCCTTTGAAACTACTCCAGGTTTTGTCAGGTACCCTTTGAAACTACTCCAGGTTTTGTCAGATGCCCTTTGAAACTACTCCAGGTTTTATCAGATGCCCTTTGAAACTACTCCAGGTTTTTTCAGGTGCCCTTCAAAACTACTCCAGGTTTTGTCAGGTACCCTTTGAAACTAATCCAGGTTTTGTCAGATGCCCTATGAAACTACTCCAGGTTTTGTCAGATGCCTTTGAAACTACTCCAGGTTTTGTTAGATGCCCTTTGAAACTACTCCAGGTTTTGTCAGATGCCCTTCAAAACTACTCCAGGTTTTGTCAGATGCCCTTTGAAACTACTCCAGGTTTTGTCAGATGCCCTTTGAAACTACTCAAGGTTTTGTCAGATGCCCTTCAAAACTACTCCAGGTTTTGTCAGATGCCTTTGAAACTACTCCAGGTTTTGTCAGATGCCCTTCAAAACTACTCCAGGTTTTGTCAGATGCCCTTTGAAACTACTCCAGGTTTTGTCAGATGCCCTTTGAAACTACTCCAGGTTTTGTCAGATGCCCTTTGAAACTACTCCAGGTTTTGTCAGATGCCCTTCGAAACTACTCCAGGTTTTGTCAGATGCCCTTCGAAACTACTCCAGGTTTTGTCAGATGCCCTTCAAAACTACTCCAGGTTTTGTCAGATGCCCTTTGAAACTACTCCAGGTTTTATCAGACGCCCTTTGAAACTACTCAAGGTTTTGTCATATGCCCTTCAATACTACTCCAGGTTTTGTCAGGTACCCTTCAAAAGAACTCCATTCTAAGCTGGACTTCCATCCCTGGTGGCCTTCTGGATAGGACCATCCTAACACAATGCCCTACAAAAAGGGCATTGAAACTCTAGAGAAAGTACAGAAAAGAGCAACTGAAATGGTAAATAAATAAATAAAATAAATAAATAAATAAACAGAATAGAATAGAATAAAATAAAATAAAATAAAATAAAATAAAATAATAAAATAAAATAAATAAAATAAAATAAAGGGACTGGAAACCAAGACATACGAAGAGAGGTTGCTGGAACTGGGCATGGATAGTTTAGCGAAAAGGAGGGCCAGAGGGGACATGATAGCAACAATACAGATATTTGAGGGGTTGCCACAGAGAGGAGGGGGGTCACACTATTTTCCAGGGCACCAGAAGGGCCAGACCAGCAGCAACGGATGGAAACTGACCAAGGAGAGATTCAACCTGGAAATAAGGAAGAACTTTCGGATGGTGAGAGCGATCAACCTGCCAGCGGAGGTTGTGAACGCCCCATCGCTTCACACATTCAAAAGAAAATTGGACTGCCATCTGATTGGGGTAGTGTAGGGTTTCCTGCTTGAGCAGGGGGTTAGACCTGCTGACCTGCAAGGTCCCTTCCAACTCTAAGACTAAATAAATACATAAACACGATCCATGACCTTTTTGGCCTAGTGCAGAGAAGAGGGGGTAAGCTGTAGGAAGAGTAGAAAGTGTCCCTACCAAGGTCGAACCCAGCCAGCAGCCTTAACATCATGCTTGACATTGGTTTCATCGTCTGGTCCACCAGGGGGACGTAGGGAATCCTGAGCATTGTGACATAGGTGCTGGTTTTTAGAAAGACAACATCAACAGATGGCAGCACCACTCTTAATTTAGCTGATTCCCCCAAAGCTAAGCCAAGCAGGAGCTCATTGGCCTGCAAAAGGGGAAGGCCAGCGGATTTGGATGGCGAGTTTAAGTCAATGAACAATGGAATGAGGGCAGTCCCAATGGAGGGATGGACACACGGACAGATGGATGGAGATAGATAGATAGATAGATAGATAGATAGATAGATAGATAGATAGATAGATAGAAAGAAAGATAAACAAACAGAAGGATAGATAATAGAGAGATAATAGAGAGATGATACAGATAGATAGATAGATAGATAGATAGATAGATAGATAGATAGATAATTTTATTATTTATTATTAATTCATTTGTCCAATACACAATACATATGGAAGAGAATAGACATGAAGTAATATATATAAAGATAATATGTAAAAATAGAGAAGATATATGAAAGGAAGAAAATGTATATGATATATGAGATAAAGGAAAGACAATTGGACAGGGGACAAAGGCACACTAGTGAACTTATGTACGCCCCTTACTGACCTCTTAGGAACCTGGAGAGGTCAATCGTGGATAGTCTAAGGGAGAAATGTTGGGGTTAGGGGTTGACACTATTGAGTCCGGTAATGAGTTCCACGCTTCGACAACTCGATTGTTAAAGTCATATTTTTTACAGTCAAGTTTGGAGCGTGCTCTTGTGTTGTTGCGGTTGAAGCCGAAGTAGTCATTGACCAGGAGAGAGAGAGAGAGAGAGAGAGATAAATTATTTTATTATTATTTATTATTTACTCATTTGTCCAATACACAATACATATGGAAGAGCATAGACATGAAGTAATATATATAAAGATAATATGTAAAAATGGAGGAGAAGATATATGAAAGGATAGATAGATAGATAGATAGATAGATTAGATAGACAGACAGACAGACACACAGACAGACAGACCGATAGATAGATAGAAGATAAATAGATAGATAGAAAATAGATAGATAAAAGATAAACAGACTGACAGAGGGATGGATAATAGAGAGATGATAGAGAGATGATAGAGAGATGATAGATAGATAGATAGATAGATAGATAGATACAGTAGATAGATAGATAGATAGATAGATAGATAGATAGATAGATAGATAGATAGATAGATAGAAGATAGATAGAGATATAGAAAGATGATAGAGAGGATAGATAGACAGAGAGACAGACAGATGATAAATAGATGATATATATAGAAGATAGATAGTAGATAGATGATAGTGAGATGATAGAGAGATGATAGAGATAGAAGATAGTAGATGATAGTAGAAGTACCGGTAGACAGCTGTCATGTTCCCACCTCCCAGTCCTTCTTTTATCTCAACTGACCAAACCCAAATCCTGCAACTGTCCTTGATATGTTTTTGCCTCCAGATCCTTCATCATTTCCAAACTTTGGAATGTGGTGACCAAAACTGGATGCATTATTCCAGATGTGGCTTTAACTAAGGTTAGATAGATGGTCACAGATGGCCACAAATTGGCTGCAAATGAAAGCTGCCGTGCCCTGGTCTGTTTTTGTTTTCTGAAGAAGTGTGAAGGAACCCACATTTATCCTAGCAGAGGTGGGGTCTACGTTGACCAAGCGGAGTGAGGCTAACGTACCCCTTTCCTTTTCACCTCTGGTTTAGCCATTATGGAAGAAAACATTGGTGTTTTTATGTGTAACGTCTATAGGTATAGGGCAGGGGTGTCCAACTCGATTTCATTGAGGGACACAACAGGGTTGTGTTGGACGTTGAGGGCCAGATGAGTGTGACTAGCACAACATCTTTCATATGAGAGGCACGTATGGTGGACACGCGTTAAGGCTGGACTTCCCACATCCCTCCCTTCCTCTCATGATAATCCCTTTCCGTACGAATCCCAGCGACCGGTGAGGTCCCACAGGCTTTATTTATTTATTTTATTTATTTATTTATTTTGTCCAATACACAATGAGGGTTTTAGTGCGGAGAGGGGCGGCATACCAATCCAATAAATAAATAAAATAAATAAATCAACTACAGCATGAAAACACACACGGGGGAGAGAGAGAGAGAGATAGCCTCTCAGGGCTTCTGTTATATATACAGCCTCTTAAAGTGATGAATTAAATAACCCTGCTGCCTCATTCTCATTGCATCATCAATTTCCTTGGTGGTGCCCCATGCCTCGGTGGCACAGTGGTTAGAGTGCAGTACTGCAAGCAACTTCTGCTGATCACCGGCTGCCAGCAGTTTGGCAGATCGAATCTCAGTAGGTTCAAGGTTGACTCAGCCTTCCATCCTTCCAAGGTTGGTAAAATGTGGACCCAGATTGTTGGGGGCAAGAGGATGATTGTAAACCGCTTAGAGAGGGTTTTGCCCAGTATATATATGTATATATTCCTTGTAGATAAACAACTATTTGAAAGACAAACCTCCGTTTACTGTATTTTGCTGCTGGGTTGTCTCAAAATAGCCATGCTGTGTGCACTTTGATAAATGGCAACTTCTTATATAAAGAAAACTTATATAAAATGTTTTTGGGCAAGTAACATTTCACAAAGCCATTGCAGTTTTAGTTTTTAGAGTTCTAGCTTGCTTTTAGTTTATGTTATCCATCTACAGAGTTGCACCTTGTTTGAGCAACGTATGTCATTTGGCCCTTATAGAAATATGCCTTGGATAAGTTCCACATGTCCTTTTCCCCCAGTCTTATAATGTCCTATCTACTCTTCTGTTTTGTCACGAGTGGCTGTGGGTCTTGCCTCCCAAGGACAATTCCATCTGTCCATCCATTACCCTGGGATGGGGGAACTACTGACCCCCTCAGAGAGGATTCACAACTTGGGCGTCCTCCTCGATCCACAGCTGACATTGGAACATCATCTTTCGGCTGTGGCGAGGAGGGCGTTTGCCCAGGTTCACCTGGTGCACCAGTTGGGACAGGGGGTCATTGCTCACAGTTGCTCGTGCCCTTATCACCTCGAGGTTTGATTACTGCAACGCTCTCTACATGGGGCTACCTTTGAAAAGTGTTCGGAAACTTCAGATCATGCAGAACGCGGCTGTGAGAGCCATCGTGGGGCTTCCAAGATTTGCCCACGTTTCTTCAACACTCCGTGGCCTGCATTGGCTGCCGATCAGTTTCCAGTCACAATTTAAAGTGTTGGTTATGACCTTTAAAGCCCTACATGGCATTGGACCAGAATATCTCCGGAACCACCTTCTACCGCACGAATCCCAGCGACCAATAAAGTCCCACAGAGTTGGCCTTCTCCGGGTCCCGTCGACTAAACAAGGTCATTTGGCGGGCCCCAGGGGAAGAGCCTTCTCTGTGGCAGCCCCGGCCCTCTGGAACCAACTCCCCCCGGAGATTAGAACTGCCCCCACCCTCCTTGTCTTTCGTAAATTACTCAAGACCCACCTATATCGCCAGTCATGGGGGAGTTGAGACACCTTTTCCCCCAGGCTCTTTTATATTTGGTTTTATGTTTGGTATGAATGTGTTGTTTGGTTTTTTAAAAAAAATATGATAGGGTTTTATATGCTTTTTAATATTAGATTTGTTCTACTGTAATATTGTTTTTATTATTGTTGTGAGCTGCCCCGTCTTCGGAGAGGGGTGGCATACAAATCTAATAAATTATTATTATTGTTGTTGTTGTTGTTGTTGTCCTGGACACGGATGAACAAATCCAGAAAGATCAATCAATCAATATTTATTAGATCAATGGCCAGCAAGATTTCAAAAAAAAAAGAAAAAAGAAAAGAAACACAAGTCCGTGTCCATGCGTTGGACACAGGTGGACAAATCCACGAAGAAAGACTCAGGCTACCGTTCACAGTCTCTATGCTGATTATAATTTGTTATTGGTCAAACTACACCTACGTGACTATATCAAGTGGCTCTAACATTTCTGCTCTGGTCACTATGGAGTAAGGCACTCCATATTTTGTTGTTTCAAAAGTCTAATTCCAGCCCTATCTATGTTGGACTCCTCTCTCAGACTTACACCGGTCTGTAGCTTCCTTCGCGACCCTGGCCTCTCCAGAAATGGACGTTATGTCGGGCCTGCTTATACCTCATGCAGGCTAGTCTCGAAGAAACCCACCACCACTGGAGGCTCATGGTAGCAAAAGGCAGGTGGACTACAGGGGTGTAGGCAATCGTCTGGGACGTCACATGGTATGGGTTCCGGAACCAGGATTTCCAGGTCTGTTAGCCTTGTTTCAGCCACAAACGGTGGAGGTTGCAACAAGAACGACGTTGAAGGGAGACTGCTGCTGTAGGGCGTGTTGTAGCTACAGATTCCAGGACAAGCCATAGTTTAGGTGGTAGAAGATAACTCTGAAAGGAGAAAATGGTCATTGATCTCCAGTATTGGTTGTTTTTCTTTTTAAATTAAAAAAAATACAGTTTGATTTGCTATTACAACATCTTCCTTCCTTCCTTCCTTCCTTCCTTCTTCCATTCCTTCCTTCCTTCTTCCCTTCCTTCCTTCCTTCCTTCTTCCCTTCCTTCCTTCCATAGGATTGACTCTTCCTTCCTTCCTTCCTTCCTTCCGTAGGATTGACTCTTCCTTCCTTCCTTCCTTCCTTCCTTCAATCCTTCCTTCCGTAGGATTGACCCTTCCTTCCTTCCTTCAATCCTTCCTTCCATAGGATTGACTCTTCCTTCCTTCCTTCCTTCCATAGGATTGACTCTTCCTTCCTTCAATCCTTCCTTCCGTAGGATTTACCCTTCCTTCCTTCCTTCAATCCTTCCTTCCATAGGATTGACTCTTCCTTCCTTCCTTCCTTCTTTCCTTCCATAGGATTGACCCTTCCTTCCTTACTTCCTTCAATCCTTCCTTCCATAAGATTGACTCTTCCTTCCTTCCTTCCTTCCTTCCTTCCTTCCTTCCTTCCTTCCTTCCTTCCTTCCTTCCTTCCTTCCTTCCTTCCTTCCTTCCTTCCTAGAAACAAAGAAAACTGACGGCAGAAAAAGATCTCATGATCCATCTAGTCTGCCCTTATACCCAGAATAATCCTACAAAATGGCGGAAATGCTCAGAAGAAAAAACATGGACCGATAGTGGAAATTGTGAGTAGTTCGGAGAACTGGTAAATAACGCCACTGACTGGTCCACACCAATCTGTCCTCTGCCTCCCGAGTCCCATCTGATTGGGAAGAAATTGGGATTTCGCAGTATCCTTCCCCTGCCATGCCCACCAAGACAAGTCGTGCTCACAAGCCACGCCCACAGATCCAGTAGTAAAAAAAAATTGAATCCCACCACTGGTGTGATCTCCAGATCTCAGAATTCTACGAGGCAAGTTTCAGCTTGGTGAGAATTCTGGGAATGGAAGTTTATCTTCCTGACATGTGAATTTCCCAGCATTCCTCAGCCCAGATGGACAATGTTGAGAATGTGGCAAACTGAAAACCACATTCTGGTATTGAAATTCATGTCCCCTTCTTCCTTAATTTCCTTCCTCCCTTCCTCCCTTCCTCCCTCCCTCCTTTCTCTTTCTTTCTCCCTTATTTCCTTCCTCCGTCCATCCATCCCTCCCTTCCTTCCTTCTTTCTCTTTCTTCTCACTCCATTATTTCCTCCCTCCCTCCCTTCTTTCTCTTTCTTTCTCCCTTCTTTCCTTCCTCCATCCCTCTGTCCCTCCCTCCCTTCCTTCTCTTTCTTCTCATTCCATTATTTCCTTCCTTCCTTCCTCCCTCCTTTCTCTTTCTTCTCACTCCATTATTTCCTCCCTCCCTCCCTCCCTTCTTTCTCTTTTTTTCTCCCTTATTTCCTTCCTCCATCCCTCTGTCCCTCCATTCCTTCCTTCTTTCTCTTTCTTCTCACTCCATTATTTCCTCCCTCCCTCCCTTCTTTCTCTTTCTTCTCACTCCATTATTTCCTCCCTCCCTCCCTTCTTTCTCTTTCTTCTCACTCCATTATTTCCTTCCTTCCTCCCTTCCTCCCTCCCTTCTTTCTCTTTCTTCTCACTCCATTATTTCCTTCCTTCCTTCCTTCTCCTCCCCCCTATGAATTTTCAATGTGATTAAATGAATTTTCCTTCCTTCCTTCCTTTCTTCCTTCCCCTTTAATGAGAATTGCATGGACATTATTTTTTAAAATGTGCATGGCTAATTTTTATCTAAAAAAAACTAAAAAGAAATTCAGACATCCTGGGGCCAAATTATAATTTTGACTGTGACCCACAAACAGAAAAGGCAAAAATCCATCTTATTAATTGTCCTGTGACTCACATCCATGCCAAACCCCTGAGGGGTGAAAAGAAATAATGCAATCAGAAGAAAACACTCCAAAATCCAAATGTTTCTTCCCTCATCTGCTTTAAAAAAAAGTTCTGTCTTCTAAAGGTGGGAGGGATCAAGATTTTTATGAAATAAAAACAAAGGCGAGACAATTCTCAGCTTTCCTTAACCACAGCAATATGGCGCCGTGGTCGTTGGGTTTGAAAAATTAAGACTGAGGTAGGTTTCATGCAGGAAAAACCTGTTGTTCCGTTCTGGAGTCTTCCCCGTCAGTTATTTTGCCCACGGCTGTTCCTTAATTAAAGGAATTCATGGCCACAAAATATAGGAGAAAACTCCTGACTTAGACAACTTGGGTATCTTCCCATCTTGGGTTTTTGGAAAACGCCACCTGCTTTCTGAAGTCGGAATCAAGGAATCAGCGAAATAAAAGAAACGAATCACGTGAAACGGTCCCGGGGTGTTTTTCAAATTGGCAGCAACGCGTCAACGCGAGCGAAAATTGCTCTGAAATTTAACCCGGAGAACGGGCTCGAGCCAAACCTGAGGAACCAGCCCGATTTGCCTTCCTCGGAGTTCTCCAACGAGGTTGGGCCCAAAAATCTCCCACATATTTTCCTATCTGCCCTTTCCTCATACCATCTCATGAACGTTCGCTTAGGAATCTTCTTGGGTAGGAAAGGAGAAGGTTGGAGAAAGGTGGAAAACAGAGGTTTCCACCAGGAAAGGGACCCACGGATTTGCGTGCCTGCTTTTCCATGGCCAAGGTCCTCTTTGGATAACTCTGCCACCTTCCCTTCTTCCCTGATTTCTCCATTGCCTCTCCATTGATTCTCTTGCCTCTCCATCAACAAGATAATGAGAGAGAGAGAGAAACAGAGAGAGACAGAGACAGAGAAATAGAAAGAGAGAGAGAGAAAGAAAGAAACAGACACAGAGAGAGAGAGGCAGAGAAAGAAAGAGACACAGAGAGAGACAGAAAGAGAGAGAGACAGAAAGAGAGAGACAGAGACAGAGAATGAGAGAGAGACAGAGAGACAAAGAGGGAGAGAGACAGAGAAATAGAAAGAGAGAGGGAGAAAGAGAGAGAGGCAGAGAAAGAAAGAGACACAGAGACAGAGACAGAAAGAGATACAGACAGAGAATGAGAGACAGAGAGAGACAGAGAAACAGAGAGAGAGACAGAGAACTAGAAAGAGAGAGAGAGAAAGAGAGAAACACAGAGAGAGAGAGGCAGAGAAAGGAAGACACAGAGAGAGAGACAGAAAAAGAGAGAGACAGAGACAGAAAGAGAGAGAGAGAAAGAGATAATGAAAGAAAGAGAGAGAGAGACAGAGAGACAAAGAGGGAGAGAAAGAGAGAGACACAGAGAGAAAACAGAGAGACAGACAGACAGACAGAGAGAGAATGAAAGAGGCAGACTGGCAGGTGGATATATACAATATATGTAGATGTATATGTATGTATGGGTAGCGAGAGAGAAGTGACAGAAGAAGGGGGAAGGAGGGATGAGGAGGAGGAGAACCTCAAATCTTCTGAGAACAAAGGAGAAACCAGCTGCCCTGGTTGAAATTTGGGGGCCAAGGAAGCGAGTTGCACAAGACTCGGGGTGCTAAGCTGCCGTTGCATAGAACTTACCTGCCTCGTTCGTTCCTCAGGAGCCACAGCTAGTGAAGTTGGGCCGAGAAAGACTTTTATATGAGCTCCTCCAAAGCCCCCAGGCTAGAAAACAGTTGGTGCTCATCAGCCTTAATCTAATTGCACATTTCAAAGTATCTTTAAATTGCTTTAATTATCGGCCTGCCTGTTTACAAAGTTCGGATGCCTCTCGGGAGTCGCTTTAATCTGGAGCACTTTTAATCTAGGAGAGCTTTGTTCTCCTTTTAATAGTCTTAATTTCAGCTGACGTCCCTCTTTGTAGACACTCAGATTCTCCTTTCATCAAGAATTGTTGTTTATTTGCTCCTTGGGCATTTCTCTTGGTTTTTATGTTTTCCTGGTATTTTAATTGTCTTCATTTTTCCTCTTTTTTTGAGTAAATGGATCTTCTGCCAGGCCCAACGAGTCTACCCAAAACCCTCTAGGGCATGGTATTAAATCAGATTAATAAATGAGATGAGTTGGATTCACTTTCTTGAGTTTGGTTCAGAGTAAAGGTGTTGATAGGCAGCAACTGTCAGAAACAGTCCTTCGAGACGGGCAGATTATTTCAAGGAATCTTTTTGTGGTCAGGAGATTGTGGTTGGATGCCTCAAGGAAGCCAAAAGCTGATCTCAATGATACGCAGTCAATTTCTATTGTTTGTAACACTTAAGGTGACTAGTATCCTGGTCTCACTCTCTTTTCTCATTGCAATCTGAAATATTTGGGCTTATTAAATGATTAAAGGATTTGGGTTCCTTTCCTGGCAAGAAGATCTATATCCATTCAATGCTAGAAGATCTTCTTCATTCAATTCTTGAAAGATCTTCATTCAATGTTGGAAGGTCTGTCTTCATTTAACAGGGGAAGGTTGGTCTTCATTCAACGTTGGAAGGTCGGTCTTCATTCAATGTTGGAAGATCTGTCTGCATTCAACATTGGAAAGTCGGTCTTCATTCAACATTGGAAGGTCGGT
This sequence comes from Erythrolamprus reginae, assembly GCF_031021105.1. Lineage (NCBI taxonomy): Eukaryota > Metazoa > Chordata > Lepidosauria > Squamata > Dipsadidae > Erythrolamprus > Erythrolamprus reginae. The sequence goes on along the minus strand of NC_091962.1, from coordinate 14,023,721 downwards.
CTTCATTCAATGCTGGAAGGTCTATCTTCATGTCATGCTTGAAAGATCTACATTCCATTAATGATCCAAAGAGTTATACCTTTCCTCCATAATTTCTCCTAGGCTAAATCTAATGGCTGATTGATAACTCTGATGGCATAGATGTGGTGACAACAGAGGAAACATCGCAACATAAATGATATGCGACTGGTTAGGTCCCACAGAGTTGGCCTTCTCCGGGTCCCGTCGACTAAACAATGTCATTTGGCAGGCCCCAGGGGAAGAGCCTTCTCTGTGGTGGCCCCGTCTCTCTGGAACCAGCTCCCCCGGAAATTAGGGTTGCCCCCACCTTCCTTGCCTTTCGTAAACTCCTTAAAACCCACCTTTGCCGCCAGGCATGGAGGAATTGAGACATCTCCACCAGGCCTATACAGTTTGTGCATGGTATGTTTGTGAGTATGCTTGCTTTCAGTAAGGGGTAATAATAATAATAATAATAATAATAATAATAATAATAATAATAATAATAATAATGACCAGTACAGAAAAACTGTAACTCAATGTCGTATGGACAGTTGGCGGAACAAAGCATGGCATGGCCAGTTCTTGGAGAAGATTGAAGGCAAAGTGGATAAAGAAAAGACCTAGTCATGGCTTACAAGTGGAACACTCAAAAAGGCGACAGAAGGACTAATACTGGCGGCACAAGAACAGGTCATTAGAACAAATGCTGTCAAAGCCAGAATTGAAAAATCAACAGACGATCCAAAATGCAGACTCTGTAAAGAAACAGATGAAACAATCGATCACACACTCAGCTGCTGCAAAAAGATCACACAGACTGACTACAAGCATAGACATGATGCTGTGGCACAGATGATCCACTGGAACTTGTGCCGGAACTACCATTTTCCAGTGCCAAAGAACTGGTGGGATCATAAGCCCGAAAAAGTGGTCGAAAATGAGCAAGCAAAACTACTGTGGGACTTCCGACTTCAGACTGACCGAATTCTGAAGCATAACACACCAGACATTGTGATCGTGGAGAAAAAGAAAGTATGGATCATCGACATCGCAATCCCAGGAGACAGCAGAATTGAGGAGAAGCAGCTAGAGAAAATAGTGAAATACGAAGATCTAAAAATTGAGCTGCAAGGACTCTGGCATAAGCCAGTGGAAGTGGTCCCAATGGTACTTGGCACGCTGGGCGCAGTACCAAAGGATCTCAGCGGACATTTGAAAACCATCGGAATTGACAAAATCTCCACCTGTCAATTGCAAAAGGCCGCTTTACTGGGATCCGCACACATAATTCGCCGCTACATCACGCAGTCCTAGGTGCTTGGGAAGCGCCCGACTGGTGATGAAATACGAAATCCAGCATAGTGATCTTGTTTGCTGTGTTGTACTGACATAATAATAATAATAATAATAATAATAATAATAATAATAATAATAATAACAATAATAATAATAATAATAATAATAATAATAATAATAATAATAATAATAATATTATTGTGGTATTCTGTCTAAATCAATCCAGCTGGGACAGATGTGATGGGAAATAATTGCAGGTTAGAAGACAGGTCTTCTGTCAAACCTAGTCAAGGGCAAATCTACATGTTCTTCTACCTTCCATCTTCTCCCCTCCAGCTTTGGAGGAAGGGAGCAAGATTACAGCGCACACATGGAAGAAATAAGGGTTAACATTATGATGGATTAGCAAGATTATAGCAAAGCTTGAGAACAACAATTAAAATTGAAATCTCATGAGTAGCTTCCTCGGGAATCGATCTTATTGTGGTACTATTTGTTCAGGACAATGAGACACAAATATCATCTCAGTAGGAGCAGAAGATAAGGTAGGCTCTGGAAGAACCATCCTTTTTAATCCATGCTGGACTTTCATCAGTTGTCCATGAATGTGGTTTCATGGGAAGCAAACCATAGTTAACACGAGTGTTTTCTCCCGTGTTAGGAGGATACAGAGTGAGCCTTCCTAAGGATCATGGGTTTTATTTGCAAAGCAAGTTCCTGGTTTCCAAGATAGGGCAAGAACAGCTGACAATGTCAGAAGCCTTATTGAATCAAAGTCCTAGAGAAGACCTTTGTTGTTCTAGAGAATCTCTTAATTACCTCCCCGTATAATGTGCTTAATTAGACGAGACGAGACAGCAATGTGCAGCAGCAGCCAAAGAAGCCAACTCAATCCTAAGCTGCATCAACAGAGGAATACGCTCCAAGACCAGGGAAGTACTAATACCACTCTACTGTGCCCTGGTCAGACCCCACCTGGAGTACTGCATCCAATTTTGGTCACCTCACTACAAAAAAGACATCGAAACTCTGGAGAAGGTGCAAAAAAGAGCAACCAAAATGATTAGGGACTCGAAACCAAGACTTACGAAGAGAGATTGAGAGAACTGGGCATGGACAGCCTAGAAAAAAGAAGGTCTAGAGGGGACATGATAGCAGTTTACAGATACTTGAGGGGTTGCCACGGTGAGGAGGGGGTCTCTTTATTCCCCAGGGCACCAGAGGGCCGGACGAGGAACAATGGTTGGAAGCTGACCAAGGAGAGATTCAACCTGGAAATAAGGAAGAACTTCCTGACGGTCAGAGCGATCAACCAATGGAACTGCCTGCCAGGGAGGTGGTGAACTCCCCAACTCTGGACACCTTCAAGAGGAGATTGGACTTCCATTTGGCTGGGGTGCTGTAGGGTTTCCTGCTCAGGCAGGGGGTTGGACTCGATGACCTAACGGTCCCTTTCAACTCTATTAATAAAATAAAATAAAAATAAAATAAAATAAAGATGAGATGAGACGAGACGAGACTAGGGTAGAGTAGAGTAGAGTAGAATAGAATAGAATACAATAGAATAGAATAGAATATTTATTGGCCAAGTGTGATTGGACACACAAAGAATTTGTCTTTGATGTATACATAAGTGTACATAAGGAGCATAAAGTACATTCATCAAGAATAAAAAGGTACAACACTTAGTGATATTCAAGGTTATTAATAAGCAATCAAATTGTACTAGGAAACAAGTAAAAAAAATAAATTGAAAGATACAAGCATGTAGTTATAGAAATAAGTGGGAAGAGATAGATATTAGTAAGGAAGAGAAGAAATTCAGTCTTAGTAATTCAGTCTTAGTAAATAGTTTGACAGTGTTGAGAGAATTGTTTGTTTAGCAGAGTGATGGCGTTTGGGGGGAAAAACTGTTCTTGTGTCTAGTTGTCTTGGTGTGCAGTGCTCTATAGTGTCGGTTTGAGGGTGGGAGTTGAAACAGTTTGTGTCCAGGATGCGAGGGGTCTGTAAAGATTTTCACGGCCCTCTTTTTGACTTGTGTTGTCTACAGGTCCTCAATGGAAAGGCAGGTTGGCAATGATTGTATTTTTTCCAGCTCTGCTTATCCTCTGAAGTCTGTGTCAGTCTTGTTGGGTTGCAGCACCAAACCAGACAGTTATGGAGGTGCAGATGATGGACTCAGTGACTCCTCTGTAGAACTGAATCAGCAGCTCCTTGGGCAGTTTGAGCTTTCTGAGTTGGCACAGAAAGAATATTCTTTGTTGTGCTTTATTGATGATGCTTTTGATGTTATAATTCATGGATTTTTCATTCAATGAGTGTCCCTGGGAGGACATTTGGTCCAGTCATTTAACCAAAAGGCAAGTTGTCTAGAAATCTCTCTGGGTTGTGGAGAAGAACTCTTTAAGTATAAAGGATGAAAAGGCCATGGAAAACATGTTCTTCTTTAAGAAATGATGGTACGTTTTTGGTCTCCACAGAAGTTTCATGAGTTTTCTGTTCCTCTTTCCTGCCCAACCTCCTCCTCCTCCCCTATTTCTTCTTCTTCTTCTTCTTCTTCTTCTTCTTCTTCTTCTTCTTCTTCTTCTTCTTCTTCTTCTTCTTCCTTCTTTTTCTTCTTCCTTTTCCTCTTCCTCTTTCTTCTTCTTTCTTCTTCTTCTTCTTCTTCCTTCTTTTTCTTCTTCCTTTTCCTCTTCCTCTTTCTTCTTCTTTCTTCTTCTTCTTCTTCTTCTTCCTTTTCCTCTCCCTCTTCCTCTTTCTTCTTCTTCTTCCTCTTCGTCTAACTCAAGTAAGCACAAAGCACATACCTCATTCTCACACAAATGCTGTTTCAAACAATATTTCTGTCTTGGAAATGCAACTTTTTCCAACTTATGGATCAGGTCCCCGTTTGAGGTTCCAAAACGTTCTAGGTTTCCCAGGGAAAATCAAAAGAAGGTGGTGATCTTTCCTCAAGGAACTATAATTTCAGCCAGGCCACCCTCAGCATCCTTTCATAATGGCGGTAGAAATTAAGAACAGGGACATACATACCCAGAAGCCTGGGTGGGAAGGAAGTTCACATTATGCTTTAAGCTCATGGGGGAAATATTCAACCCAAACAGCTTTTGTCACATTATAATAATTGTGCTAACCACGATTATCCCTAACCCACCCACCCAAGAACCCGAAGAGGGAAGAATTGCAATTAAGCCAACTGGTCTTCAAAGAGATGGGTCAATTGATGCTTCACCACTGGGGACACCACACTGGGAAACTTGAAGCTGGCTTGATTTTGATCAGGGTTCCCACCAGATCTCCCCAATCAGAAAATCTCAGGGGTGCCACCGTCAAAGTCTTGTCAAGGTTTTCCATGGTGGTTGAATCAACTTTGAAATAAATCGGTGATGGCTGAAGTAGAAGGGAAGGGGAGGTCACCGTAAATTTTATTTCACCTGTCTGGAACCTGCACTGCCTATTGGTTGTCAATATAATCAAAGAGTGTCCAAAAATATTTCACAAGAAGAGTTCTCCACTTCTCCATTCGTAACAAATCCCTTATTCCACCAGACTTGAAATTTTAGGCTTAGATCGCCTAGAATTTCGGCGCCTTCGATCTGACCTAAATGTAGTTTAGAAAGTCATCTGCAGTAATGTTCTACCTGTCAATGATTACCTCAGCTTCAACCTCAACAATACAAGAGCACACAATCGATTCAAACTCAATGTAAACTGCTCCAAACCCAACTGCAGAAAATACGACTTCAGCAACAAGAGAGAACCGAGAACTGGCTCATGGAATCAAACTTCCAGCTCATGCAGCTTCCAGTTTCTCTTGAAATAGTCCTCCTTTGGATCCCCGAGGACTTTGTTGTGGTGGTTGCTGCTACTGTTGTTTTGGAGTGGCTGAATGATGGTTATCGGGACTTCTTCTTTGACAGATCTATGGCAAGATGCTGTCACCAGAAGGGAAGAACTAATGAGGTGTGCCCAGAAGCAGATAGGTGAGGATTTTCCCTGAATTGAGTGAGATGTTTAGGAGTGTGGAAGTCCCCTACTGTTGAGTAACAAGCTATGGAGATATGGAGAGGTGGGTGAAGGGGTCTCCTTGCTTCAAAGAGACGACAGGGTGATAGAGAAAAGACAAGAACTATAAATATAGAGATATTTAGGCTTCATAATTAAGGCCCAGGGTGGATTGGAAAAAGGCTGGTAGAACCAGAGAGACGTTTGAGGTTCTACCTGACAGGAGAGAAAAAGTAAGAGGCCCAAAACTTTTTAGATTGATTGAAGAGGCACTATGAAAAATGTGAACTAAAGAGAAGAGCATTATGCATCTATGGAACAACCTCTGCCTCTCATTCTCCTTCTCCTCCTCCTTCTCCTCCTCTTCTTAATAATAATAATAACAACAGAATTGGAAGATACTTTGGAGGTCTTCTATTCCAACCCCCTGCTTGGGCAGGACACCCTACACTACTTCAGACAAATGGTTATCCAACATAACCATGGTTATCCATGGTTGTTTCTTCTTCTTCTTCTTCTTCTTCTTCTTCTTCTTCTTCTTCTTCTTCTTCTTCTTCCCCTTCTTTTCCTTCTCCTTCTTCTTCCTCCTATTTCTCCTTCTCATCCTTTATTCTTCTCATCCATTTCTTCTTCTTCTTCTTCTTGTTCTTGTTCTTCTTCTCCTCCTCCTCCTCCTCCTCCTCCTCCTCCTCCTCCTCCTCCCACCCAATCTTCCTCCTGTCCAAGTCATTTTCATCATGGCGAAACTTCATAGCTCACTCTACTGTTGCTGTTGGAATTCTCGCTCCACGGACCTTCACCTCCATCTCCATTTTAATTGCAGGCACCAGCTTTCATTGCCCTGGCTGGCCTTCCGGCTATGTTGGCATGGCACTCCCCATAATTTTCATGAGGCCAGATTGCTGGGGTTATTCTTACTAAGGATTACAACATGCCCAGAAGGCCAGTCAAGTTAAAAATAGCCTGTGATCTGACCTCTTATTTTAAAGCATTTAATTCTAGATGTGTTTCATGGAGCCACTTTGACCCAACCCTTGCTTGGTTGGCTGGTGAGTCGAATTTGGCAACATCTGGGGAATTACAGGTACTTCGCTTTAGCAATTCATCTGCCTTTGTGTCAGGTGATCTTCTGGGGTTCCATATTTCTTTCTTGATGTTCTCCAATCAAATCCATGTTCTAATGGCCTCTACTGTGAGAAGGCTATCTTCTTCAGAAGGTTGTTTCCTGCCACTGGACATGCTGTCCCTTGTAAGATCCCTGGATTAAACCAGGATGGGGAAACCACACTGGCTCAGTTATCCAGAAGACTACCAAACCAAGTGGAGATTGAAATCTATTTCTTTCTTTTTTTAAAAAAAAAAAATTTATTGACTACAAGGTGCGTTCCAAAAGTAATGCAATTATTTTTTAAAAAGTAATTTATTGAACAGATTTGCACAAACACTTAAAATTCTCCGAAGTACTGTCCTTGGGCCTCTACACATTTTTTCCAGTGACTCTGCCATGACCAGTACGTGCCCTGGAAGGCATCTTTGGGGACCTTTCCAAAGGTCTTCATCATGGCTGATTGGATCTCTTCTATGGGCGAAAAATGTGCCTTGCCACAACGTGCTATGAGTCTGCGAGTTCCTGGCCAAACACCAGGTGCCCACACTGCCCCACCCCCCATATAGTCCTGATGTCGCTACAGCAGACTTCTTTTTGTTCCCAGCCCTGAAAGGAACCCATTTTTCATACATAGAAGAGATCCAATCAGCCGTGACGAAGACCTTGCGAGAGGTCTCTGAAGACGCCTTCCAGGACGTGTACTGGTCACGGCAGAGTCACTGGAAAAAATGTGTAGGAGCCCAAGGGCAGTAGTTTGAAAAATTGTAAGTGTTTGTGCAAATTTGTTTAATAAATTACTTTTAAAAAATGCATTGTTTTTGGAATGCCCCCTGTACATACAATGACAATAAAGTATTTATTTATGTATTTAGTAGCCTTCTCAAGACCACAGAAGACAACTTGACCCAAGACTTGAGAAGTGGCACCTGGGTGCCATATCACAGGAAACGTTCACTTCACCATCCTGTGCTCTATGGTTCTTGTTTTCAAGGCTGAGATGACAGAACGTGGGCCCAGACAATTCGGATTGGGGGCGAACAAACTCTTAATTACTTTGTTTATGGCCATTGTTTTCGAGGGTGAGTGAGTGATTAGCTATGACAAGCCTTAAATTAATGGCTTGATTGATGGCTTTGGGCTGTGATAAATCTTGCCACGATGTGTGAAGAGATCAAGATCATTAGATAAAAGAGTTAGGAAATGTTTAGTTCACCAACAATTAAAGTAAAACCTGAATTATTTCTATTAACTCCGAGTCTTCGGAGAGGGGTGGCATACAAATCTAATAAATGGATAGATCGATATTAAAAAGAAAAGAAGAAAATGACATAATATTTTCAAACATGGGACTTGTTTTATCAATGGCTGGGATACTAGAGGTAGAAATTAGGAGTAGGACGAGTATTATTATATAAAAAATAAACTGATTCAGACAATACACTGTTCACTAAGCACTTATATATGTATGCAATGTAAAAATATATAAATAAACTGTTAAAAAAAGAAATATTCAGATTTAGGGGAGCAGTTTCACCCCACCTACCATTTAATTTCCTCAACACTGTCAAACTATTCACTAAGGATGCATTGCTATTACTATTAGTCTTCCCATCATTCCTATCGCCCATCTACTCCCACTTAGGACTGCTTGACTGTAACTTCATTGCTTGTATCCTGACGGTTTATATTGATTGTTTCCAAGTATGATTTGATTGCTTATTTCTTTCCTATGACAAATCATTAACTGTTGTACCTTGTGATTATTGATGGATATATCCTGGGTTTTCTATGTATACTGAGAGCCTCTGCACCAAAGACAAATTCCTTGTGTGTCCAATCACACTTAATAATAATGTAATAATAATTAATAATAATAATTTATTGGATTTGTATGCCGCCCCTCTCCGCAGACTCGGGGCGGCTAACAACAATAATAAACACAACATGTACAATCCAATAATAAAAAACAACTAAAAACCCCTATTATAAAACCAAACATACCATGCATGACTTGTAATGGCCTAGGAGTAAGGAATATTTATTTATTTTTTATTTATTTTATTACTTAGATTTGTATGTCGCCCCTCTCCGAAGACTCGGGGCGGCTCACAACACGTATCTCAACTCCCCCATGCCTGGCGGTATAAATGAGTCTTGAGTAGTTTTCGAAAGACAGGGAGGGTGGGGGCAGTTCTAATCTCCGGGGGGAGTTGGTTCCAGAGGGCCGGGGCCGCCACAGAGAAGGCTCTTGCCCTGGGGCCCGCCAAATGACATTGTTTAGTCGACAGGACCCGGAGAAGGCCAACTCTGTGGGACCTTATCGGTCGCTGGGATTCGTGCGGTAGCAGGCGGTTCCGGAGGTAATCTGGTCCAATGCCATGTAGGGCCTTAAAGGTCATGACCAACACTTTGAATTGGCCAATAAAGAATTTTATTCTATTCTATTCTGTTCTATTCTGTTTTATTCTGTTCTAATTCTATTTTTATTCTTCTCTTCCCTTTCCTTTCTCCCCTTCTGTTGTTCTGTTCTATTCTGTCTTATTCTATTCTTATTCTATTCTATTTGCTACACTCGACTCTGTTCTGTTCTGTTCCGTTCTGTTCCATTCTCTTATTCTAGTGTAGTTTCTATTCTATTCTATTCTTTGACTTTTTCCAAATGTTGTTTTTTGTCAAGTCAATGTCTCCCCAATGTCTCCTCTTCCATCCTATAATTTGTTTGCCGTAAGCTCCTTCTCGCTCTCTCTCTTTAACTTAAGTACTATTTTTCAGACTTTCTTAACCGCGTAACAGTCTGTTTTCTAGGTTAGTGACAAATTCACCCATGATTCAGTTTCCCAAATGGCATTCTCTGCCAAGCCCTTGTCCCACTTCTAGCTTTTCCATTCATCCCTCACGTAGCTACTATTTTTCCATACGCCACTTTCCATACTATAATAATATAGGAATAATAATAACAAAGTTGGAAGGGACCTTGGAGGTCTTCTAGCCCAACCCAACCCTTCTTGGGCAGGAAACCCTGCACTACTTCAGACAGATGGTTATCCAACATCCTCTCAAAAACTTCCAGTGTTGGAGCATTGACAACTTCTGGTGGCAAGTTGTTCCACTGATGAATTGTTCTAAAATGTCAGGAATTTTCTCCTTAGTTCTAAATTGCTTCTCTATAAAAGAAGGCTGATTTATCTAAGATGCAGAACCAAGTTAGAAACAAACCAAGCGATGACTAAATTAATTTAATTAATCCAGATTCCTAAGAGGTCAGTAAGGGGCGAGTACAAGTGCACTACAGTGCCTTCCGTCCCCTGTCCTATTGCTCTCCTATATCTCCTGTACCTTTCTTTTATTCCTATATCTCTTCTTCTATTCTTTCATTGATATCTTCTATTACTATATCTTCTATTCTTTCTTAGACATATTTTACTATGAGTATCTCCTCTATAACCTTCATCATGTATTTTACTACGTGTATATAGATATATACCCACTAAAACCCTCATTGTGTATTGGACTAACTAACTAAAATAATAAAATAAAATAAAATAAAATAAAATAAAATAAAATAAAATAAAATAACCTGATCCTACATAGCTTCTGCTCTAATCAGACCAGACAAAACTTTAGCCAGGCCAATCCTTGAATACAGCTTATCTATCTGAAACCCACATTGCATTTCGGACATAAACACTCTAGAAAATGTCCAGGGATACTTTATGAGAAGAGCCCTCCACTCCTCCACTCGCAACAGAATCCCCTACACAACTAGACTTACAATCGAAGGTATAGAAAGCTTAGAACTGCGCCACCTTAAACACGACCTAAGCATAGCACATAAAACCATCTCTTACAACATCCTTCCTATCAACGGCTACTTCAGCTTCAACCACAACAACACACGAGCACACAACAGACACAAACACAAACTAAACTGCTCCAAACGCGACTGCAGGAAATATGACTTTTGTAACCAGGTAGTTGATGCATGGAACTCATTACCAGACTCTGTAGTATCATCACCTAACCCCCCAAACTTGACCCTTAGACTATCCATTGTTGACCTCTCCCGATTCCTAAGAGGTCAGTAAGGGGCGTGCCTAAGTGCACCAGCCTGCCTTCCATCCCCTGTCCTCATGTTTCTCTTTTACTGGCATCATGTATGTAAACATTGGTAAGCCTCATTCAGCATGTCCTTCCACAAAGTTCACAGGTTTATCAATAAATCTTGCGCTACTGGGGAGAATAGGCTCACTCGGAATTTGGTGATGCAGCTCAACTTTTCCCCAAAAAACCCTTCATGTCCCTGTTTGTCTAGTTGTGTGCATTCATTCCAGCTCCTGCATTAAAAAAGGCCCAATAAGTTAAAAAGGGTACTTTTTGATAATGTTTGCGTTCGAGTAATTTTTTTTCCCAGGTATACTTTTTAAAAAAAATTTCCTCCTTACAAACTTTTTCAATCCATTACAAAATACCTTCTATATATGTTACAATAAAAACAATATTTTATTAGTCAGTCAAATACACTGCTCAAAAATATAAAGGGAACTTTTAAACAACAGAATATAACTCCAAGTAAATCACACTTCTCTGAAATCTTAGGAAGCAACACTGATTGACCATAAATTTCACCTGCTGTTGTGCACATTCAACTTTGTACAGAACAAAGCATTCAATGAGAATATTTCATTCATTCAGATCTAGGATGTGTTCTTTGAGTGTTCCCTTTGTTTTGTTTTTAGCAGTACTGTATATAATCCAAAGAAAAAATTTCAAATTCCAAAATATTTAATTTCAGTACATATATCATGCTCCCAAACCTCGACCTCTGGTTTTGTCATCTAGATAACCAATTTTAACATGGTTCACTCAATATCACAATATTGAGTGAACTTGATTGTAAAAAATATGATTTCAGCAATCGAGTTATCGAAGCGTGGAACTCATTACCGGACTCAATTGTGTCAACCCCTAACCCCCAACATTTCTCCCTTAGACTGTCCACGATTGACCTCTCCAGGTTCCTAAGAGGCCAGTAAGGGGCGTACATAAGTGCACTAGTGTGCCTTTCGTCCCCTGTCCAATTGTCTTTCCTCTCTTTCACCTATCATATATATTCTCTTCCTTTCATATATCCTCTCCTCTAAGTTCACTTTTACCCTTATATATATTACCACATGTCTATCTTCTTCCTATGTATTTGTGTATTGGACAAATGAATAAATAAAATAAATAAAATAAAATAAATCATCTTACAATTCTAAATAGGCCATCATGCCTACTCCCCCTTCTTATACATTTTTCTTTAAAAATAAGAACTGGTTTGAGTAATGTTTGAGTAATCTTTGAACCATGTTTTGAGTAAGTGAGTAACGTTTGAGTAATGTGCGAGTCAGAAATGAGGAGGTGATAAGCCAGCTGGGAAAGCCAAGGAAAATCACCAAAAACCATTAAAAAGCAAAAGTTAGAATATTTCAGACATGTGACGCCACGCCCAGAAAAATACGACATTACATCACTTAATCCTCCAGGGGAAAATGGAAGGCAAATATGGTCCAGCATGGCTTCAAAATCTAAGGGACTGGATTGGACAAAGCTCAGCAGCACTATTTTGTGCGGCTGTTGATAAAAATAGGATGGCCAACATCGCCGGTGCCCGATAACGGATTCGATACAAGAAGGAGGAAGGTTGGAGTTACAATCTTAATGGAATCCATTACGGTCTTACTTACTTACTTACTTACTTACTTACTTACTTACTTACTTACTTACTTACTTATTTACTTATTTACTTATTTACTTATTTACTTATTTACTTATTTACTTATTTACTTATTTACTTATTTACTTATTTACTTACTTACTTACTTACTTACTTACTTACTTACTTACTTAGTCCAACACACAATGAGGGTTTTAGTGGGTATATATCTATATACACATAGTAAAATACATGATGAAGGTTATAGAGGAGATACTCATAGTAAAATATATCTAAGAAAGAATAGAAGAGAAGATATAGTAATAGAACATATCAATGAAAGAATAGAAGAAGAGATGTAGGAATAGAAGAAAGGTATAGGAGATATAGGAGAGTAATAGGACAGGGGACGGAAGGCACTCTAGTGCAGTTGTACTCGCCCCTTACTGACCTCTTAGGAATCTGGATAGGTCAACCGTAGATAATTTAAGGGTAAAGTGTTGGGGGTTTGGGGATGACACTATGGAGTCTGGTAATGAGTTCCACGCTTCGACAACTCGGTGACTGAAGTCATATTTTTTACAGTCAGGTTTGGAGCGGTTCATATTAAATTTAAATCTGTTGTGTGCTCTTGTGTTGTTGTGGTTGAAGCTGAATATTGGCAACTCTATTGACACGCTGTCTCTTTTTTTTAATTTTAATTTTTTTTATTTACAAATATACAATGAATACATAAGAAACATATAATAACAATCGACAATTAAAACATGGCAAATTACATAAGCAATAATCGTGTGCTTTGACAATAAGCCAAGATATAAAGACAAAACAATCCATAAACATACAAACTTACAAAGGAAAGAAAGAAAACAGGGAAGAAGAAGAAGAAAAAAGAAAGGAAGAAAGGAAGGAATGGGCGGGTGTACGGTAGAACTGTGTTAAGAATATGAACTAGTTTTAATTTCAGCAGCTTGTTTCCTTACATCTAATTTTTAGTAATATAGAAACATAGAAGACTGACGGCAGAAAAAGACCTCATGGTCCATCTACTCTGCCCTTATACTATTTCCTGTATTTTATCTTACAATGGACATATGTTTATCCCAGGCATGTTTAAATTCAGTTCCTGTGGATTTACCAACCACGTCTGCTGGAAGTTTGTTCCAAGGATCTACTACTCTTTCAGTGAAATAATATTTTCTCACGTTGCTTCTGATCTTTCCCCCAACTAACTTCAGATTGTCCCCTTGTTCTTGTGTTCACTTTCCTATTAAAAACACTTCCCCCCTGAACCTTATTTAGCCCTTTAACATATTTAAATGTTTCTATCATGTCCCCCCTTTCCCTTCTGTCCTCCAGACTCTACAGATTGAGTTCATGAAGTCTTTCCTGATACGTTTTATGCTTAAGACCTTCCACCATTCTTGTAGCCCGTCTTTGGACCCCTTCAATTTTCTCAATATCTTTTTGTAGGTGAGGTCTCCAGAACTGAACACAGTATTCCAAATATAGATAAGTAAAAGTAAGCGTTGAATAAATCAAGATAAAGAGGTTTTGAAAAAAAAAAGTTCATTCCACTTTTGAGATAAATATCGATATCTCTTACAACTATTGAGAAAGAGGGAAAAGTTTTATACCAGATTTGTGTCTGTTCAAATATATACAATTCTTATCGTTTGTTAAGCAAGTTGTTCTTCTTTTTTTTTAACCAACAGTAGAAAGGGTCCCAGCAATTATTAAATGAGGACTCAGTATCGTTTCTAACTGCCATAGTTAGCTGGGTCATCTCTGCACAGTATTTAATTTTCCCTATTATTAAGTCATTTTGGGGTATATCTTCGTTTTTCCACCATTGTGCGAAAGTTATAATCTTGACGATTATAAAGTGAGTCACTTCCTGGTTTCATGAACGTCGTTGCAATGTTTATTGTCGGGAAGCAACTAATAGTCTGCAACGGGGCCGGTTTGATTGAAAATTGGGGTAATGAATGTTGCTTTTCAGCAGGACCATCTCAAAACAAGGTCACGTGATATTAGGCTGTCAAAGTATTTACTAAGTCCGCACTACTATTAGTCTCCTCATCATTCCCATCACCCATCTCCTCCCACTAAATGACTGTATGACTGTAACTTTGCTGTCATACTTTGTTCCTTACAATTTATATTGACTGGTTCCTAATAAGGTTTGATTGCTTTATTTGTACCCAGACTGTCATTAAGTGTTGTACCTTATAATTCTTGACAAATCTAACTTTTCTTTTATATACATGTATGTATTTTGTTCTGTTCTGTTCTTCTTTATAATTTCTATTCTGTTCTATTCTATTCTGCATCCTATTATTCTATTCTATTCTATTTTATTCTATTCTATATCCTGTTATTCTATTCTTTTCTATACCCTGTTATTCTATTCTATTCCATTCTATATCCTATTATTCTATTCTATATCCTATTATTTTATTCTATTCTGTTCTGTTCTATTCTGTTCTGTTCTATTCTATATCCTGTTATTCTATTCTATTCTATACCCTGTTATTCTATTCCATTCTATATCCTATTATTCTATTCCATTCTATATCCTATTATTCTATTCCATTCTATTCTATTCTATATCCTGTTATTCTATTCTATTCTATTCCATCCCATCCCACTTAGGATCCTGCAAACTGTTGTGAATGTGACCCAATTACCGAGCTCCTGTCAAAACTTCAAATCCAGTTTGTAAATAGACCCAAGGTAAGTCCATCAGAACCTTGAACAGTCACTAAGTGATCGGTCCTATCTCGAGTGTCATAAATAAATACCTTATTTATAAAGTGTCGCGAGCGTCGGGGCCTTCCCAGAGGGAGAGAAGGAACAGAAGCGGAGCATTTCTGATTCCTATCTGCATATTCATTTAGCTGGCATTCGTACAATTAATTAGGAATAGCCAAGCAAGTTTGTATCATCACATGGTGCATCCAGCTCTTCCAGAAAATCCATAGTGTGTTTTGCATTCGCAATCTCTTTATATCTGCAGATAAGCAGCCGCCCTGACCAGTTTAGACGCTCCTGCGAATTCCTAAATTTAATTCGGGAGAGGGCGTGTTCCCCCACCCCGCCTGCCGGTGCGAATCCTGTTTTGTCTTTGCCGAATCTGCTTGCTTCGATTTTTTTGTTTTATTAACCAAACCTTCTGCTGGTGGTTGCAATTGGGCTTTGAACTTGGCACACCTGCGTAGATGCACCTATGACTCATCGCCATCTGATGCAACATTCGTTGCGGGCTGACACCTTGTCAGCCTTCCCAAGGAGAGAAGACAGGAGCGAATTCTACTTTATTGCAATAGCCGAAACTTGCAGGTCTGAAAATACTAGTCTCTTGATGTCTGTTTTTACAGACTGGTAGGAATTTTTTTTTTGCCTGTTAGGAAGCTGTGGGATTCTGCTCTTTTTATCTGATCCTTCCCTGGGAAGTTTCTTCCCCTTTCCACCTCCCCCTTCTAAGTCCCAAAAACCATTAGATGCAATAGAAATGATATTGAAGAAGACAAATGACAAAAGGCAATAGATAGATAGATAGATAGATAGATAGATAGATAGATAGATAGATACAGATAGATAGATAGATAGATAGATAGATAGATAGATACAGATAGATAGATAGATGATAGATAGATAGATAGATGATAGATAGATAGATACAGATAGATAGATACAGATAGATAGATAGATAGATAGATAGATAGATGATAGATAGATAGATAGATAGATAGATAGATAGATAGATAGATAGATAGATAGATAGATAGATAGATAGATAGTTAGTTAGTTCTGGAGACCTCACCTACAAAAAGACATTAATAAAATTAAACAGGTCCAAAGACGGGCTACAAAAATGATGGAAGGTCCTAAGGATAAAACGTATCAGGAAAGACTTCATGAACTCAATCTGTCTAGTCTGGAGGACAAAAGGAAAAGGGGGGGACAGGATCGAAACATTTAAATGCGTTAAAGGATTAAATAAGGATCAGGAGAGGAAGTGTTTTTAATAGGAAAGTGAACCCAAGAACATGGATGGAGGGATGGAGGGATAGATAGATAGATAGATAGATAGATAGATAGATAGATAGATAGATAGATAAGACCCTAAGAAGAGCCCTGCTGAATCAGGCCAAAGCCCATCGAGCCAAGCATTCTGTGTCTCACAGTAGCCCCCCAATTGTCCATGGGGATCTTGAGTAGAAAGAGAAGGCAAAACCCTCCCTTTCCCTTGACCCCCAACAAATGGTACCCAAGGAACCCTACCTGCCTCAACCAACATAGAGGCGGCACTTGGACACCCGTTTCAATGACCACCTATGATACACTTGGCATCCATGAATCTGTCTAATCCTGCCTTGAAGCTCTCCAGGTTGACAGCTGTCACGACCTCTTCTGGAAGGGAATCCCATAAACCAAGGACCCTCTGGGTGAAGAAATATTTCCCTTGATTTGTCCTCACTTTCTTACCTGTGAGCTTTAGGGAGGGCCCCCTCGTCCTAGTATTGTGTGATTAAAGAATTTTTCTCTATCCACCTTTTCTATCCCATGCATGATTTTATACCCTTCGATCAAGTCACCCCTTGAACGCCGTCTTTCAAGGCTGAAGAGACCAAGGCGTTGCAACCTGGTTTCATAAGGGGAGGGGCTCCATTCCCTTGATCAAAAAGAAGAGGGAGTGAAATCTACTTCATTGTCAGGCTGCATTAACAGGATCTTGCAAATCTAGAAATACAAATCTCCCTCTGTCTTTCATTTATTTATTTACAGCTTAGAGGGAATCCTTTCTGAATTTCTTTCTTTCTTTGCCTGTTTTGCCACTGTTGGATCCTTCCTTCTTTTAGCTGATTGTTCCCTAGTCAGTTTCACGTTTCTCACATACCATTAGTTGCAACAGGAATGTTACTGAAGAGGAAAAGACAATTAAATAAAAATAAGAGGGGAAAGATTCAAAGTGGTGAAAAAAATTATTTCCCCCCTCTCTTTCTCCCTTCCTTTCTCTCTCCTTTCCTTCCTTCCTTCCCTCTTTCTCCATTCCTTTCCCCCCTCCTTCCCTTCCACTATCCCTCTTTTTTTCTCTCTCTCTCCCTCCCTCTCCTTCCCACTTTCTCTTTCTATCTCTCCTTCTCTCTCCCCTCCCTCCCTCTCTCTCCCTCTATTTCTCTCCCTCTCCCTTTCTCTCTCCCCTTTCTTCCTCTCTCTTCCCTCCTTCTCCCTCCCTCTCCACCTCTCTCCCTCTATTTCTCTCCCTCTTTCTTCCCCCCTCTCTCTCCCCTCCTTCTCCCTCTCTCCCCACCTCTCTCCCTTCCCCTCCCTCTCCTTGTCTCTCCCTCTCCTTCTCTCTCTTTCTCTCCCCTTCTCTCCATTAGAATTCCCCTGGAATTCTTATCGTGAGCATCATCCCAGTCCTAGGAAAAACTTCACCTCCTCCACGCCAGCTTTCCAACTGGTTTGGCCAGTTCATGTCAGGCGGAGTCAAAGTTTCAGCGATCAGGATCAGCGTTGGTAAGTCAAGGGTTTGAATCAAATTAGACTGAATGCCCTCTTTAAACAAAACGCTTAAGAATAGCAGTGAAAACCTGCTGAAGTCCTGGCATGAACGGTTCCATTGTTATTGCTGTTGTTGTTATTCACAATCACAACTCCTGCCCCCCCCCATGGCTTCATAGCTTCCATTTGTGATGCTCCGAGTATAAATAACTCATTTAAAAAAAAACCCCCAAACTTTAGCAAACAAAGAAACCCTGCCAAGAACAGAATAAATAGCAGAATAACAGATTAACAAAATTGGAAGGGACCTTGTAGGTAATAATAATAATAATAATAATAATAATAATAATAATAATAATAATAATAATATGATGATGATGATGATGAAGAAGAAGAAGAAGAAGAAGAAGAAGAAGAAGAAGAACAACAACAACAACAACAACAACAACAACAACAACAACAACAACAACAACAACAGAATTGGAAGGGACCTTGGAGGTCTTCTAGTCCAACCCCCAGCTTAGGCAGAAAACCCTACACAACTTCAGACAGATGGTTATTCAACCTTTTCTTAAAAACTTCTAGTGTGGGAGCATTCACAACTTCTGGAGGCAACTTCTGTTCCACTGGTTAATTGTTCTAACTATCAGGAAATTTTTTCTTAGTTCTAAGTTGCTTCTCTCCTTATTTACTTTCCACCCGTTGCTTCTTGTCCAGACTTCATGTGCTTTGGAGAATTTCAGGTTGACTTCTTGAAAGCTTCCAGGGATGAAGCTCCCAAAACTTCTGAAGGCAACTTCTGTTCCATGGATGGACTGTTCTCCCTGTTAGAAAATTCCTCCTTATTTCTAGGCTGGGTCTCTCGATGTTCAGTTTCCATCCATTGTTTAACAGACAAGTTAACAAGTGTTGGAAAGGACCTTGTAGGTCATCTAGTCCAACCCCCACCTAAACAAAAGCAATAGTATGTATGATTGGTTTCTTAAATTAGGATTTTTTAATTTAACTTAAACTTAAATATTAGATTTGTTTATATTGTCTTATTATTGTTGTTAGCCACTATATATATTGTGTATACCACTTCATGTGTTTTTACAGCCCTAAGTGATTTACAGAATCGGCCTCTTGCCCCCAACAATCTGGGTCCTCATTTTACCCATCTTGGAAGGAAGGAAGGGAAGGGAAGGGAGGAAGGGAGGAAGAAAGAAAGGATGGAAGGAAGGAAGGGAAAGGAAGGGAAAGGAAGGAAAGAAAATAGCTATAGACTTATATCCTCATTTTACCCACTCCGGAAGGAAGGAAGGAAGGAAGGGAAGGGAAGGGAAGGGAGGAAGGGAGGAAGAAAGAAAGGACGGAAGGAAGGAAGGAAGGGAAAGGAAGGGAAAGGAAGGGAAGAAAATAGCTATAGACTTATATCCTCATTTTACCCACTCCGGAAGGAAGGAAGGAAGGAAGGAAGGAAGGAAGGGAAGGGAAGGGAAGGGAGGAAGAAAGAAAGGACGGAAGGAAGGAAGGAAGGGAAAGGAAGGGAAAGGAAGGAAAGAAAATAGCTATAGACTTATATCCTCATTTTACCCACTCCGGAAGGAAGGAAGGAAGGAAGGAAGGAAGGAAGGAAGGAAGGAAGGAAAAGGAAAAGAAGGGAAGGGAAGGAAGGAAGATAGCAATAGATTTATATATCGCTTCATGTGTTTTTACAACCCTCTCTAAGCGATTTAGAGAGACAGCCTCTTCCCCCAACAATCTGGATCCTCATTTTACCCACCAAGGAAGGAAGGAAGGAAGGGAGGGAGGGAGGGAGGAAAATAGCTATAGACTTATATACCGCTTCACAGTGCTTTACAGCCCTCTCTAAGTGGTTTACAGAGTCAGTCTCTTGCCCCAACAATCTGGGAACCCACCTCGGAAAGACGGAAGGCCGAGTCAACCTTGAGCCCGGTGAGATTTGAACTGGTGAACTACAGCCAGCAGTCAGCAGAAGCAGCTTACACTTCTGCACTCTAACCACTGTGCCACCAAGGCTCATGGAGACCCTACACCATTTCTGACAGATGACAGTCTGGTCTCTTCTTGAAAGCTCCCACAACTTCCGGAAAAAAATATATTTCATCCAGATAAAAAAACATCAAACTTTTTTTAAAAAAAATAAACACAAATGTGTGTGTGTGTATTTTAATAGTGACCACTAGGAGGTGGACTTGTTTGAATAACTTCCTGAAAGAATGACACAACAGGAAATGGGAAACTTGTACACATATACGTGTATACAGAGAGAGAGACACACACACTACCTAAACACACAGAAGCCCAGACACTCAGTCATGGGGTTTTCATTGTTCACTTTATTGTGGTGCTTGTAATTCCTACCAAAAGCTCTTTAGACATTCTATGGCGCGGAAGTGATGGTCTTTCCTCCCGCCATCATGGTTAATTAAAATTTGCTTGGTGCTCTTTTTAATCGGTGTGGAATGAACTGCCGATACGTTTGGCTGGTCGACGTTAAGCTATATATATATTCGGTTGATAGGTTCGCTTCCTTCCATACTCGATGTTGTTTTCCAGGCCCTGGTCGTCTCCTCCGGTCCTTGTCCAGTGATATATTCGTTAAAATAGGAGACCTCAAACGGAACGCCGGGAGGTAGGTCACAACGGATGATCCTGGGTGCTCCTTCTTTGGCAAGCAACTTGTTGATTTAATTTAAATCAATTCATTTGATTTATATAGAATTTAAATCAATTCGTTTGATTTATATAGAATAGAATAGAATTTTTATTGGCCTAGTGTGATTGGACACACAAGGAATTTGTCTTGGTGTACACAAAATAAAAAGAGACATTTGACAAGAATCATGTGGTGCAAATCTTAATGGTTGTCATAGGGCTCAAATAAGCAATGAAGAAACAATCAATATTAATAAAAATCTTAGGATACAAGCAACAAGTTACAGTCCTACAGTCCTAAGTGGGAGGAAAAGGATGATAGGAAGGATGAGAAAAACTAGTAGAAATAGAAGTGCAGACTTAGTAAAAAGTCTGACAGTGTTGAGGGAATTATTGGTTTAGCAGAGTGATGGCATTCGGGGGAAATCTGTTCTTGTGTCTAGTTGTCTTGGTGTGCAGAGCTCTGTAGCGATGATTTGAGGATCGGAATTGAAACAGTTTGTGTCCAGGATGCGAGGGGTCAGTAAATATTTTCCCCACCCTCTTTTTGACTTGTACAGTCTACAGGTCCTCAATGGGAGGCAGGTTGGCAGCCATTGTTTTTTCTGCAGTTCTGATTCTCCTCTGAAGTCTGTGTCGGTCCTGTTGGGTTGCAGCACCAAACCAGACAGTGATAGAGATGCAGATGACAGACTCAATGATTCCTCTGTAGAACTGGATCAGCAGCTCCTTGGGCAGTTTGAGCTTCCTGAGCTGGTGCAGAAAGAACATTTTTGTTGTGCTTTTTTTAATGATGTTTTTGATGTTAGGTGACCATTTTAGGTCTTGAGATATGATAGAACCTAGATATGATAGAACCTAGGAATATGCCGCCCAGTTGGACTCAGAGCGGCTTACAATAATAGAATAATACAGCTGGTCTAAATAAATTTTTTTAAAAAGAATAATACAGCTGGTCTTGCCTTTTTCTTTCAGGACGCAAAGATCGTATTTTCACTCTTTCCAGAATTAACCCTTGGTGGGTGTTACTAAGTTCCTGAACATGGTTCCTTCTTTTATGGAAAGGAAGGAGAAAGAGGAGGAGGAGGACAAGGGAGAGGAGGAGGAGAAGGAGGAGGAGGAGAAAAGGGTAGAGGAGTTGAAGAAGAAGAAGAAGAAGAAGAAGGATGAGGATGATGACGATGACGACGATGATGATGAGAAGGAGAAGAAAAAGAAGAAAAAGAAGAAGAAAAAACATAAGGAGGAGGACGACGAGGAGGAGACAAAGAAGAAAAAGAAGACGAAGAAGAAGAAGAAGGGAAAGCATAAGGAGGAGGAAGACGAGGAGAAGGAGAAAGAGAAGGAGGAGAAGGAGAAAGGGGAGAAGAAGAAGGAGAAGGAGAAGAAAGAGAAGGAGGAGGAGCAGAAGAAGGAGGAGCAGAAGAAGGAAGAGCAACACTGTGAGGAGCAGAAGAAGAGGAGGAGGAAGAAGAGGAAGAGGATCATCATCGTCGTTGGTCCCAGGCCATGCCCTTGGTTTGGACACCCTCCATCCGAGCTCTCAAACCCTGGAACAGAGGAACAGGATTTCCCAAGCAAGCCAGACAGCCTAACTCTAGCATCCCCACAAGACAAGGGACCTTGATAGTCCATGGATGCAACGGCCACCTGCAGAAGGGGACCAGGCGCAAGATGATCCCACAGGTATTCTGTATCGAGATGGCCACTTCTGCTGTGATCGCCATGGATCACTTCCAACCAACACCCAACCGGTCGCAGTTCCAAAGCTGCTCCACTGGTTTTCCTTACGTTCTCAAATGAAGCTAAGGTGGAGCCTACAAAGGTCTACCGCCAATTGTTCCCCTTTGCTGTCATCTAGTGGACAATTTGCATACCTAAGGCTTCCAGTCTTTCTTTCCTTCTTTCTTTCTCTCTTTTTCCTTCCTTCCTTTTGTCCTTCCTTTCTTTCTTATTTCTTTCTCTCTCCCTCTTTCTTTCTTTCATTCTTCCCTTCCTTCCCCCTTTATTTCTTCCCTCCCTCCCTTCTTCCTCCCTTCCTTCATCCCTTCCGTCCCCTTTCTATTTCCTCCCTCCCTTCACTTCCTTCCTTCTTCTCTTTCTTCTACCTTCCCTTCCTTTCTCATTCATCTACTCCCTCCCTCCCCTCCCTGCCTCCCTCCTTCCTTCCTTTCTCTCTTCCTCCTTCGCTTCCTCCTTCTCTTCTCCTTCTTCTATTTCCTCCCTTCCCTCCCTCCCATCACTTCCTTCCTTCTTCTCTCCTACCTTCCCTTCCTTTCTCCTTCATCTACTCCCTCCCTCCTTCCCTCCTTTCTCTCTTCCTCCTTCTCTTCCTTTCCCCTTCTTCTACTCCCTTCCTTTCCTCCCTCCCTCCTTCTCTTCCTCCCTTCCTCCCTTTTTCTCTTCTTCCTCTTCCATTCTCCTTCTTCTACTCCATCCCTTTTCCTTCCTTCCTTCTTTCCCCTCTTCCCTTTTTCTTTCCCCAAATACTTCCACCTCCCCTTTCCCTGGAGGAACCCCATAACGGATT
The DNA here is from genome assembly GCF_031021105.1 of Erythrolamprus reginae. Classification (NCBI taxonomy): domain Eukaryota; kingdom Metazoa; phylum Chordata; class Lepidosauria; order Squamata; family Dipsadidae; genus Erythrolamprus; species Erythrolamprus reginae. The sequence continues at coordinate 14,000,912 of NC_091962.1, read as the reverse complement.
CCTTCCTCAAGAGACACCCTTCAACTCGTGCAACAAACAAGCTGGAAACCATCCAGGTTTCAGACCGAAAACAAAGCTCTTCCCTTACAGCGACTTCTTTTTCTCCGCTTCCTGCCAGTGACTTTCCGAAACGCATCCAAGGTGTATATCCTCACCCTCTGGAGGGGCTCAGTCCCAGCCTTAAGAATGCTAAATAGAGAGAAATTCCAAAGAGCCTGGATGCTTTTATGCTATTTGGCTGACATCCCTCGTGATTAAAACACGCCCCTTCGGAATTGGGCTTTTAATTAACTTAGTCCTTGTTTGTTTGATTTTTCTCTCTCTCTCTCCTTGGTAGCTCAAATTATTTCAAGAAGAACAAAGCCTCCATCTCCTTTGTAGAATATCCACTAATTCCCACTCTGTCCTGTCAATTACAGCTGACACTAATTTTTTTGCCCCACCTGAAATCTACTCTGAATTGGGAGGCTGCTGCTAAAGACAGGGAGCCCTCACTGCTCCTAACAGAGCCTGCGACTGACGTCACTAAGCGAGAAATTCGCTAAGTGAGACTTGCCCCGTTTTACGATTTTCTTTCCCCTCGCCGCATCCGTTAAGCTAATCCCTGAAGGTCTTAAACTGGGTCACATGATTGTTAAGTGAATCCCCGTTGGCTTTCCTTGTTAAAAAGATCGCCAAAGGTTGTGGTTATGGTATCCTGTTTTTATTATTTGGACCGGGACTCACTGCTCACAGTCACTCATGCCCTCGTCACCTCGAGGCTCGACTACTGTAACGCTCTCTACATGGGGCTACCTTTGAAGAGTGTTCGGAAACTTCAGATCGTGCAGAATGCAGCTGCAAGAGCAGTCATGGGCTTACCTAGGTATGCCCATGTTTCACCATCACTCCGCAGTCTGCATTGGTTGCCGATCAATTTCCGGGCACAATTCAAAGCGTTGGATATGACCTATAAAGCCCTTCATGGCACCGGACCAGAATATCTCCGAGACCGCCTTCTGCCGCACGAATCCCAGCGACCGATTAGGTCCCACAGAGTGGGTCTTCTCCGGGTCCCGTCAACTAAACAATGTCGGTTGGCGGGCCCCAGGGGAAGAGCCTTCTCTGTGGCGGCCCCGACTCTCTGGAACCAGCTCCCCCCCAGAGATTAGAACTGCCCCTACCCTCCTTGCCTTTCGTAAACTCCTCAAAACCCAGCTTTGTCGTCAGGCATGGGGGAATTGAGGTATCTCCCCCGGGCCTATATAATTTATGTATGGTATGTTTGTAGGTATGTCTGCTTAAAAACTATTTTAAATTTTAAATTGTATATTATTAGATTTGTTATGAATTGTTTTATTGTGTTGTGAGCCGCCCCGAGTCCACAGAAAAGGGCGGCATACAAATAAATAAATAAATAAATAAATAAATAAATAAATAAATAAATAAATAAATAAATAAATAAATAAATAAATACTAAAATTATGGAATGTGCTGAACTCTCTAAAATGACGATGGAGCTGCGAAATAAAAAAGAATCAGATTTCTACAAGGCCTGAGAGAAATGGTACCAATGGTTATTTAGAACAGTGTTTTTCAACCAGTGTGCCCCAGCACACTAGTGTGCCTTGAGACACAGTCAGGTGTGCCGCGAAGCTCAGAGAGAGAAAGAAAACAAGAGAGAGAGAAAGAAAGAGAGAGAGAGAGAGAGAAAGAGCAAGAGGGAGAGAAAGAAAACAAGAGAGAGATAAAGAAAGCAAGAGAACGAGAGAGAGAGAAAGAAAGCAAGAGAGAGAGAAAGAGAGAGAGAGAAAGAGAGAGAAAGAAAGAGAGAGAGAGGGAGGGAGGGAAGGTGGGAGAGAGAGAGCAAAAAAGAGGAAAGAAGGAAGAGAGAAAGAAAGAGGGATGGAGAGAGAGAAAAGAGGAAGGGAGAGAAAGAGGGAGGGAGAGAGAAATAGAGCGAAAGGGAGGAAGAGAGAGATAGAGAGAATTTTTTTGTCCAAACTTTTTTAGCCCCCCCCCCTCCAATGTGCCCCATGGTTTTCTAAATGTAAAAAATGTGCCGCAGCTCAAAAATGGTTGAAAATCACTGATCTAGAATACGAAGTAATCCAAAAGATATCTAAATTCAATCCTACTAACTCAACCTTAATCTCAGTTCTTAAATACTTTACGACTCTCATTTCCTACTTCTCACCACTTAATAAGAACGACAAGTCACTAACTTCAAGGTCTGTTATTGAAGCAGACAATTTCTTTCCCTACCCCAGATTTGCTAAGTTATATATGGTAAAGATAATAAATAAGGTCAATGGAATATAAACTAAGATTGAAATATGAATAGAAATATTGTAACAATATATATACTAAGGAATATAAGTGACCTCTGTAACTCTTTGTAAATTCACCTTAAACGTATTACACTTGTACTCTTCCTTCCCCTCCCCTCTTTTTCGATTTCTTACTCCCTTCTCCCCCTTCCCCTTTTATAAAACTAATAAATTATATTTTTTAAAAAAAGATTGCCAAAGGTGATCACGGGACCGGCTGCAACAGTAATAAGTACCAGTCGGTTGCCAACTATAAATTTATTTATAATAATAATAATAATAATAATAATAATAATAATAATAATAATGTGTCCGAACTTTGCTCAAGTGGGATCAAGTGGCATCAGGAGGATGCTGCAATGGTTCTAAGTGTGAAAAATGGTGACATGGTGACATAGATGTAGATCTACATCTATTCCTGGAGGCGTCTGTAATATGGCAAATGATTTAGCTTTACTAGATAAGTGGTCAAAGCAATGGAAACTGCAGTTTAATGTTTCCAAATGGAAAATAATGCACTTGGGGAAAAGGAATCCTCAACCTGAGTATTGTATTGGCAGTTCTGTGTTAGCAAAAAGTTCAGAAGAGAAGGACTTAGGGGTCGTGATTTCTGACAGATTTCTGGCGGTAGGGAAAGCAAGTAGGATGCTTGGCTGCATAGCTAGAGGTGACACAAGCAGGAAGAGGAAGATTGTGATCCTGCTGTATAGAGCACTGGTGAGACCACATTTGGGATAATAGTGTCCGGTTCTGGAGACCTCACCTACAAAAAGATATGGATCCCTTTGAACGGGTCCAAAGATGGGCTACAAAAATGGTGGAAGATCTTAAGCATAAAACGTATCAGGAAAGACTTCATGAACTCAATCTGTAGAGTCTGGAGGACAGAAGGGAAAAGTGGGGACACGATCAAAACATTTAAATATGTTAAAGGGTTAAATAGCTACGGATGTTCAGAGCTGAACCGCGTTCTTGAATGAGGGACTCAATTTTTATATTTATATTTGTAATATAAATATGATACAATACAATTGGGGTTTTTTTTTAAATACATTGGGGTTTTATAAATTAAATTATATGTTTTTAGTGTTGAGTGTTTTTTTTCCCCCAGAGTGTTTAATATTAGATTTACATGTCTTGTATTGACTTGTTGCGAACTGCCCTGAGTCCCAGGAGAAGGGTGGCATGATCTGATAGGATAGATAGATAGACAGACAGACAGACAGATGAGATAGACAGACAAACAGACAGACCGACAAGCATGAGGTCCTCCTCTGGTAGAACATTGCTTCGTCCATCCATACTCCAGCCAGCTTCATCCCTGCCCAGGAGCATCTTCTCAGCCAGAAAATGAATCAGGGATTCCTTTTGCTGATGGACCAGTTTTCTCTTCCGTGGAGAAGCTGACGTTGGCCTTGATCTGCCCTCGCGGACCAACATTCAGGGTGGCTTCCCAGCTGTTTACATAGCGCCGGGCCATTAGCCGAGAAAGCAATTACAACGCTTGTAATCAGATCAAGCGTAAAATACATCCCGAGGGTAAGGCGAATTCTGACTAGGCCTTTCCCAGCGCGGGGGTTGGACTTTCGCCAGAAAACGAAGCCAACTTGGGTCGCGAAATCCAACAGGAGGCTAAATTATGACTCCCCCCACCAACCATCTTTCCCCCTGAATTTCTCTCCTTACTTATCACAATTTCAGTAATCGCAGATGGACTTCTCTACTTCTGTTTTATTGTTATAGTAAGAAAACCCACACACCCACCTACCTCCAAATGAGTTGGACCACTGTAGAACCTCAAAATATGCCTTTTAATATTCCTCAGATCCATAAATTGCGCACTCATCCACACCGTCTTTTCTAAAATGTAAAATCAGACTTTTGTGGATAAGTTTTATTTTGGAAACCTTTCTTTCTTTTTCTTTCTTTCTTTCCTTCCTTTACTTCCTTCCTTTATTTTTTTCTTTCCTCCCTCCTCTTCTGCCCCTATAAATTTTCAATGTGATTAAAACTCATTTTTCCTTCCTTTCTTCTTCCCACCTTCCCTTCTTCTTTCCTTTCTCCCTCCCTTCTCTCCTTTCTTTCTTTCTTTTTCTCTCTCTCTCTTTCCTTCCTTCCTCCCTCCCTCCTTTCCTGCCCCTATAATTTTAATGTGATTAAAACTGAATCTTCTTTCTTTCCTCCCTCCCTCCCTCCTTCATTCTTTCTTTCCTTCCTTTCTCCCTTATACATTCCTTTCTTCCTTCCTTCCCTTCCTCCCTCCCGTCCTGCTCCCCATGAATTTTCAATGTGATTAATACTGAACACTTCTTCCTTCGTTTCTTCCTTCCAACCGAGATGGACAATGTTAAGAATGTAGCAAACTGAAAACCAATTCATGTCCCCTTCTTTCTTAATTTCCTCCCTTCCTCCCCTCCCTTCTTTCCTTCCTTCCTTTTCCTTTCCTCCCTCCCTCCTCTCCTGCCCTCTATGCATTTTCAATGTGATTAAAACTGATTTTTCCTCCCTTCCTCCCTCCCGTTCTCTCCTCTCTTTTTTCTTTCATTTGTTCCTCCCTTCCTTTCCCTTCCCTTATTCCTCTTTCCTTTCTTTTAACTGTCTCCCTTTCCAAAAGAATAATAAATACACGAGCGACAATGGTCTCCCCCTTCTCTTTTGCAACCTGGGAGAAAAGAATCGACCCCACCACCAACAACAACAACGAGCAAAGTCATCCTGCAGAATAGATTGAAAATGAGAAGATCAAAGCCACCGGTTTGCATTGTGCTGTGCCTGGCAAAACGTAGCCGAGTCTTCAAATGATGTTTCATTCTTATTAAAATAATTTGGGCGGGAGGGACGAAGCCGTACAGAAAACCACTTGCAAAGGGCAGCCAGGGGCACGAAGGGACGTGTCTAAGGTAGCTGGATGGGAGGAAAAACAGTATAAAAGGGCTTCTCATGCTGAGATCCTCCAACAGCTTCCTCTCCAGCTCTTGATCGCTTCTCGTTGAGACTTTGGTAAGTCCTTGGAAGTTGTTGGTGTTGATTATTATTGTTGAAATTAAAGAAGGACCAAGGGAAGCATAATAGCAGTCTTCCAATATCTCAGGGGTTGCCACAAAGAAGAAGGAGTCAGGCTATTCTCCAAAGTGAAAGAAAGAAAGAAGGAAGGAAGGAAGGAAGGAAAGAAAGAAAGAAAGAAAGAAAGAAAGAAAGAAAGAAAGAAAGACAGAAAGAGTACCAGGAAAGACATGATAGCAGCCTTTCAGTATCTCAGGGGTTGCTCCAAAGAAGAAGGAGTCAGGCTATTCTCCAAAGTGAAAGAAAGAAAGAAAGAAAGAAGGAAGGAAGGAAGGAAAGAAAGAAAGAAAGAAAGAAAGACAGAAAGAGGACCAGGAAAGACATGATAGCAGCCTTTCAGTATCTCAGGGGTTGCTCCAAAGAAGAAGGAGTCAGGCTATTCTCCAAAGCAACCGAGGGTAGAAAAATGGGGTTCTAGAATATTTTTAGAATTGTTAATATTAAGATTTCTCACACTTTTTTTGTATTTGGTGTTTTTTTCCTGGGTCAGTTGAGAAGGGCTGCATAGAATTCTAAATAAATAGATAGAAAGGTGAAAGTCCAGGAGGGAAAGGGAAGTACGTATCTCTGGAAGGAGTTTGTTCCAAAGGGCTGGGGCCACCACAGAGAAGGCTCTTCCCCCACTAGTCGACATTGCCTGGCCGACGGGATCTGGAGAAGAACGTCTCTGTGGGACCTAACCAGCCACTGGGATACATGAGGCAGAAGATGGTCCTGTAGGTCATCTGGTCCTAAGCCATGTAGGGCTTTATAGGTCATAACCAATAGCAATAACAATAGCACTTAGACTTATATATATCGCTTGACAGTGATCTACAGCATTCTCTAAGTGGTTCACAAAGTCAGCCTCTTGCCCCCAAGAGTCTGGGTCCTCATTTGACCCACCTCGGAAGGAAGGCTGAGTCAACCTTGAGCCTGCTGAGATTCGATCTGCTGAACTAGGGAATTAGTGAAGTAGCCTGCATTGCTGCACTCTAACCACTGCACCACCCCAGCTCTCTTCCTTCCTTCCTTCCTTCCTTCCTTCCTTCCTTCCTTCCTTCCTTCCTTCCTTCCCCTCCTCTGTCTCTGTGTTTCTTTTTCTTTCTTTCTTTCTTTCTTTCTTTCTTTCTTTCCTTTTCTTTCTTTCATGCAATAGCATTTAGACTTACATACCACTTCCTAGTGCTTTTCCAGCCCTCTCTAAGCACTTTACAGAATCAGCCTCTTTCCCCCCAACAATCTGGGTCCTCATTTGACCCACGTCGGAAGGACGGAAGGCTGAGTCAACCTTGAGCCTGGTGAGATTTGAACTGGTGAACTCCAGCCAGCAGTCACCAGAAGGAGCTTGCAGTACTGCACTCTAACCACTGCGCAACTAATGCTCAACCAACCCTTTGTTTTGTAACCCTAGCGTCATCTTTGTCATTTATTAACTGAATCTTCTACTCTTCAGTTCTAGAAGGACCTCCGTCAAACCATGGCTTACTGTGGACCTTCATGTGCCGTCCCATCCTTGGCTTCCAACCCCAGTGTTGGATTTGGCTCTGGTGGCGCCGGGGGCCTTGGCTATGGGATTTTGCCCTACAACCCCGCCGGCCTTGGGTTGGCCGAATCTTCAGGGAGCCTGGGTACCTTGGCCGGAATCAACCCTTCCTGCGTCAACCAGGTCCCGCCATCCGAAGTCTCCATCCAGCCTCCTTCCGTCGTAGTCACCATCCCTGGTCCCATCCTCTCCGCCAGCTGTGAGCCCACTGTTGTTGGAGGCAACACCCCGTGTGCCATCGGCGGTTCGGGAATCATCGGGAGCGACCTCTACGGGAACCCCCTCGGTGGAAACCTGGGTTTGGGCCCGAGGAGGGGCGCTCTATTGGGCAGGAGGTCTCTTCAGGAAGGTCGTGGAAACATCTGCCTGTAGATCCATCATTTTGCAAAGCCTGTCAACTTGGAATGAGCACGCCTGGGCCGAGAGAATGAAGATCCACCCATAAGTCTTGGGACTTGATCACAAGAAGGGCTGAGCTTGTAGGACCAACTTTGGAGACATCTGCTCGTTCTCCAACTTTGGCCCAAATTTCCCCTCTTTCTCCTTTCCTAGTGGAGTTCTAGGCAGTATTTATATTCATATTCCTTCTGTTCTTGTTGGTCTGGGTTGTTGGATCGTTTGCTTTTTTTTTAGAGAATTGTATGTTAAATTCTTCCTGTATCTTCATTAAAGTCCCAACTGCACTTTAAGCTTCTGGTCTCCTTCCAGTTTTGTTCCATTTCTCACTGCAAACTGTGGCTTGCTGAATCATGGCTTATTTAACAGAGTTCCACCTGTTGGGTTGACCGAGCACTCCATCCACTAAGTCTTTTTAAAAAAAAAATATTTATATAAACATGGGATAAACATATATCCATCTTAAGATAAAATACAGAAAATAGTATAAGGGCAGACTAGATGGACCATGAGGTCTTTTTCTGCCGTCAGACGTCTATGTTTCTATATACAGTTAAAAAGACAGCACATGATGTGTTGCATTCAATTCATATTTCTATAAACTAGTCTCGTACTGTACACCTGACTTAAAACAGACGCATTATAAAGAAAGAAAGGAGGAAAAAGAAAGAAGGCAAAAAAGAAAATGAGAAATACATAAAAACCTAAACATATGCCCTCCCCCCTTGCTGTCTATCTTGACAGCTAATCCCTTTATCATTTATATTGTTTTATGACGCTTGATACCAACGGTTCCCATTTGGCTTTACGTAAAGCCTTGGTAGATAGATAGATAGATAGATAGATAGATAGATAGATGGATGGATGGATGGATGGATGGATGGATGGATGGACGGACGGACGGACGGACGGACAGACAGACAGACAGACAGACAGATAGATAGTTAGTTAGTTCTGGAAACCTCACCTACAAAAAGACATTGATAAATAATGCACTTGGGGAAAAGGAATCCTCAACCTGAGTATTGTATTGGCAGTTCTGTGTTAGCAAAAAGTTCAGAAGAGAAGGACTTAGGGGTCGTGATTTCTGACAGATTTCTGGCGGTAGGGAAAGCAAGTAGGATGCTTGGCTGCATAGCTAGAGGTGACACAAGCAGGAAGAGGAAGATTGTGATCCTGCTGTATAGAGCACTGGTGAGACCACATTTGGGATAATAGTGTCCGGTTCTGGAGACCTCACCTACAAAAAGATATGGATCCCTTTGAACGGGTCCAAAGACGGGCTACAAAAATGGTGGAAGGTCTTAAGCATCAAACATATCAGGAAAGACTTCGTGAACTCAATCTGTCTAGTCTGGAGGACAGAAGGAAAAGGGGGGACATGATCGAAACATTTAAATATGTTAAAGGGTTAAATAAGGTTCAGGAGGGAAGTGTTTTTAATAGGAAAGTGAACCCAAGAACAAGGGGGCACAATCTCAAGTTTTTGGTTTTTTTTAATTCCATTTTTATGCCGCCCTTCTCCTTAGACTCAGGGCGGCTTACAACATGTTAGCAATAGCACTTTTTAAAAACAGATCTATAGTCAGCTTCAGTGGCCTGCAGTACAGCACTCTACCTGCTGATCTGAAAGATCAGAAGCAACACGAGAAGATATTATTTGACTGGAACAAACTGAGAAAATATGATTTGACTGAAAGAGTCATAGATGCTTGGAACAAACTTCCAGCAGAGGTGGTTGGTCAATGCACAGTCACTGAATTTAAACATGCCTGGGATAAACCTAGATCCATCCTAAGATAAAATGCAGGAAATAGTATAAGGGCAGACTAGATGGACTAGGAGGTCTTTTTCTGCTGTCCATCTTCTATGTTTCTATGCAGAGGGTGCTCCTCCTGTTGTCCTGCAACACGTTCGTCACACCCTTCATGGCTACTGCGGTACCCGCTGAGGACCATAACAGCCTACGCAGCTGCCTCACCCTACATCCCTGCCTTCTCTCCCAGTCTCGGAGCAACGTACAACTGGGAAAATACTCCCCATTCGGAGGAATCAATGCCTCAGTTGGATAATAACAACAACAACAGAGTTGGAAGGGACCTTGGAGGTCTTCTAGTCCAACCCCCTGCGTAGGCAGGAAGCCCTACACTACTTCAGACAGATGGTTGTCCAACATCTGCTTAAAAACTTCCCTTGTTGGGGCATTGACAACTTCTGGTGGCAAGCTGTTCCACTGATTAATTGTTCTGACTGTCAGGAAATTCCTCCTTAGTTCTAAGTTGCTTCTCTCCTTGTTTAGTTTCCACCCATTGCTTCTTGTTCTATCCTTAATGGCTTTGGAGAATAGATTGACTCCCTCTTCTTTGGGGCAACCTCTGAGCTATTGGAAGGCTGCTATCATGTCTCCCCTGGTCCTTCCTTCTTTCTTTCTTTCTTTCTTTCTTTCTTTCCTTTCTTCCTTCCTTTCTTTCGCTTTGGAGAATAGCTTGACTCCTTCTTCTTTGGGGCAACCCCTGAGATATTGGAAGGCTGCTATCATGTCTCCCCTGGTCCTTCTTTTCTTTAAAAATATTTTAATTGGTTTTTAATATTTACATAATACTTTCTAATAATTTCCGGTGGGTTAACATCTATATATAGTGCTCAAAAAATATAAAGGGAACATTGTACAAATGAAATATTCTCACTGAATATTTCATTTGTACAACTATTCCATTTGCACAACAGCAGCTAAAATTGACTGTCAATCAATGTTGTTCTCATACAAATTACTAATAATGCCTGATAGAAAGAACTCTGGTGTCCATTCCATTTCTACATTGGTTATTTCTTGTAACCACTTTCTAAGTTGCATCCAATATTTTTTCGCTTCGGGGCATGACCACCATTGATGGAATAAAGTACCCGGTTCTTTTTTTGCACTTCCAGCAAAATTGATCAAAGTTTGGATATATCTGAGCCAATATTTTTGGTGCTAGGTGCCAGTGGTACAACATTTTATTCTGATTCTCTTTATAGATGGTTGATTTAGTCATTTTAGTATTTGTCATCCAACTTTTTTCCCATTCGGCCAGGTGAATACTACGACCAATTTTTTTTCCGCCCAGGCGATCATCCGTCCTTTGACTATTTCCTCATGCTATCTATCTATCTATCTATCTATCTATCTATCTATCTATCTATCTATCTATCTATCTATCTATCTAGGGGCGACTAGGGGCGGCTAACAGCAACAATAAAACAGTGTACAATAGTAATTTGGTATTAGAAATGATTAAAAATCCATTAATATAAAAACCAAACATACATACATACATACCATGCATAGAATTGTAAAGGCCTAGGGGGAAAGAGGATCTCAATTCCCCCATGCCTGGCGGCAGAGGTGGGTTTTAAATTGTTTACAAAAGGCAAGGAGGGTGGGGGCAGTTCTAATCTCTGGGGGGAGTTGGTTCCAGAGGGCCAGGGCTGCCACAGAGAAGGCTCTTCCCCTGGGTCCCGCCAGGCGACATTGCTTAGTTGACGGGACCCGGAGAAGACCCACTCTGTGGGACCTAACTGGTCACTGGGATTCGTGCAGCAGAAGGCGGTCCCTGAGGTAATCTGGTCCAGTGCCATGAAGGGCTTTATAGGTCATAACCAACACTTTGAATTGTGACCGGAAACTGATCGGAAACCAATGCAGACTGCAAAGTGTTGGTGTGACATGGGCATATTTAGGGAAGCCCATGATTGCTCTCGCAGCTGGATTCTGCACGATCTGAAGTTTCCGAACATTTTTCAAAGGTAGCCCCATGTAGAGAGCGTTACAGTAGTCAAGCCTCGAGGTGATGAGGGCAAGAGTGACCGTGAGCAGTGACTCCCGGTCCAAGTAGGGTTGCAACTGGTGCACAAGGCGAACCTGGGCGAACGTCCCCCTCGCCACAGCTGAAAGATGTTTCTCTAATGTGAGCTGTGGATCGAGGAGGACGCCCAAGTTGCGGACCTTCTCTGGGTGTTTTGCTGTTTTCTTGCCCTATATTTTTGTATTCTATTAGATATTTGTAGATTTTTGATATTATTTTTTCCCTCTGGGGCTGTGAAAAATTTATCTAGTTAATTAATCTAATTCTTGTCATCGCTCTTCATATCTTTGTCACACTTCTCTGCACTTTTTGTAGAGTCTCGCCATCCTTTTTGTGGTGACCAAAACTGGATGTGTGGTCTCACCAAGGCCTTACAAAGTGGTATTAACACTTCACATGATCTTGATTCTATCCCTCTAGGTAAATGTTGAATGTTGCAAGGAAGTGGAGATCAAAATGCCAAAGAAAAACCAAGAGACGTGGAATTATGTGCCTGGAGATTTATTGAAAAGGGCAATAGAACAAAACAGTAGGTGAGTGAAAATGCCGAGAATTTCACAGAGAAAAGCAGCTGGGTCCTGAGCAGTTCAAAGGATGGGGGGAACACAAGGAGAGGAAAGCAGAAATCCCAGATCTTCTACAGAAGGTCTTCCAGTCCAAATCTTCTCAATCCAACACCAACAGAAGCAGTCTCATCCTTCCTTTAACCGTGAGGATCCGTTCCTTGGATTCAACATGTCCATCAATAATTACAAGGCATCAACTTGATGTTTCCACGGCCGGCCTGAAGATTCTTTCCTCCAAACAATCCACTCCAAGCTCTATGCAATGGATGGATGGATACTTTCCTCGAATGAATGAATGAAGGAATGAAGGAAGGAAGGAAGGAAGGAAGGAATGAAGGAAGGAAGGAAGGAAGGAAGGAAGGAAGGAATGACTTTGCTCTGATCAATGGATGGATGGATTCTTTTCTCAAATGAATGTATGAGTGAATGAGTGAATGAATGAATGAATGAAGGAATGAAGGAAGAAAGGAAGGAAGGAAGTAATGAATGAATGAATGAATGAAGGAAGGAAGGAAGGAAGGAAGGAATGACTTTGCTCTGAACAATGGATGGATGGATTCTTTTCTCAAATGAATGTATGAGTGAATGAGTGAATGAATGAATGAAGGAATGAAGGAAGGAAGGAAGGAAGGAAGTAATGAATGAATGAAGGAAGGAAGGAAGGAATGAAGGAATGAAGGAAGGAAGGAAGGAATGACTTTGCTCTGAACAATGGATGGATGGATTCTTTTCTCAAATGAATGTATGAGTGAATGAGTGAATGAATGAATGAATGAATGAATGAATGAATGAATGAATGACAGCTCTGCAAAATGGATGTATGTATGTATGGATGAAATATTGGATTCTGGAATGTGTGAGCTGCACAATTGAACCACTGTTTTCTACATTTTCTCTACAAGGGAGAAGATATCAAAGCTCCAAAGCAAACCCAAAAGACATGGAATTATGTGCCTAGAGATTTATTCGAAAGGGCAAGGAAACAGTGAAACACCCACACAGTGGGTGGAAAAAACTTCAGAGAGAAAAGCACCCACTTCAAAGGATGGGGAGAACACAGGAAGAGAAAAACAGAAATCCCAGACCTTCTACAGAAGGTCTACAGAAGGTCTTCCAGTCCAAATCTTCTCAATACAAGAAAAGCTTGGATTTCCATAACTGTGAGGATTCTACCTGTCCATCAATAATTACAAGGGATCAAAGTGATGTTTCCACGGCCGCCCTGAAGACTCCTTCCTCCAAGCAATCCTCTACTCAGGGACGAGGGTCTTCCCAGCATCCCAGATCCAGGGGCAGCACATGGGGTGTTGCCTCCAATGGCCACAGGGTCACAGCTGGCGGAGAGGATGGGACCAGGGATGGTCACAACGAAAGAAGGAGGCTGGATCACGACCTCTGCAGGGGGGATCTGGTTGATGGGTTGTGGGATGATTCCGGAGAGGGTCCCCAGTTCTCCAGAGCTTAAGCCTCCTCCGAGAACACCACCGCCCAAGCCACCCATGCTTCCTCCTTGAAGACCACCGGCCAGGCCACCCATGCTTCCTCCGAGAACACCGCCGGCCAGGCCACCCATGCTTCCTCCGTGAAGACCACCTCCAAGACCTCTACCACCAAGGCCAAGGCCACCAGCAGAGGCACCAGAAGAACCAATTCCAAACTGTGGGGTAGAGCAACCAGCTGGGATGGCACAGGTTGGACCACAGGAAGCCATTGCTGAAATCTGGAGACAAGATCAAGAAGGAACCAAGTCAAAACAAAGGAGAAGAAAACAAATGAAGGTAGAACAAGAAGCAATGGGTGGAAACTAAACCAGGAGAGAAGCTACTTAGAACTAAGGATAAATTTCCTGACAGTCAGAATGGTTGATCAGCGGAACAGAAGTTGCCTCCACAAGTTGTGAATGCCCCAACTCTGGAAGTCTTTAAGCAGATGTTAGATAACCATCTGGTTAAAGTAGTGTAGCGTTTCCTGCCTAAGCAGAGGGTTGGACTAGAAGACCTCCAAGGTCCCTTCCAACTCTAACATTATCATTATTATAATATGCATGTATCTTCACCGTTTATCATACTTCTCTCCTACCAGCTTCCCCGAGATAAGCTCTCCTAATTCTTTACAGCATCACCTCCTAAAACCACTTTATCCCTGGATCTCAGGAGGAAGTACCAAGTGTGAAAAATTTCAGCTGCCAAATTTGGAAGACCAAGCCGGTTGTGACTACACAAGCACAGAGCCTCTTTCACAAAAAGTGTTGACCTTGGGAAAAATCAGGAGACTTCACTGGATCCTCAAACACACATTAGCTAAGCATGGAGATTCCTCCAAGAATCACGGCCTCTTACCTCTTCTTCTGAGATCTTCTCGTGAAGGCAGGAGAACTCAAGTGAAGCTGTTGAGATACCTGGAGAGGCCACAGCTTTTATACCATTCTGCCGAGATCTTCAAAGGTCCGAGACGCCACCTCTTTCGTCTGATAATCTTAGTTTGCAACACCCATTTTTCCTGAGTCAGAATACTTTTATTAAAAACTCAGCAGAATTAAGGGCTAATAGCCCATCAGCCACTTCCTTTTGCTTTCCTCTCGGCTTGCATTGACTTTGGCATTTCGGTGAAAAAAAGAATTACAAATACCCTGAGGTTCGAGGAGTCATCTAAACCCTCCCAAATTTCCTCTGACAGCTCAGGAATTCTTGCTTGTGAAGCAGCGTGGCTACCAATGGGATTCGTAATCCCACAAGATCAAAAGAGCAACTCCGTGGATTGATCATACACGCTTTGCATCATTTCCTTTGATTCGATTTAAATCCAAACTTTTTTTTTTAAAGTAGGCCCAATTTAAGTCTAAGTTTACACCAACAAACTGTCCACATGTCGCATCAAAATTGGACACCAGGAACTCGCTCATTAATTAAAGCAATGGTTGTATTTGCCTATGTGTATTGACTAAAGTAATATGGCTCTAGCATTATTATTATTTAACAGAATAACAGAGTTGGAAGGGACTTTGGAGGTCTTCTAGTCCAACCCCCTGCTTAGGCAGGAAACCCTACATCACTTCAGACAGATGGTTATCCAACAACTTCCAGTGTTGGAGCATCCACAATTTCTGGTGGCAAGTTGTTCCACGGATGAATTGTCCTCACTTTCAGGAAACTTCTCATTAGTTCTAGGTTGCTTGTTTCCTTGATTAGTTTCCATCCATTGTTTCCTGTCCTGCCTTAAGGTGCTTTGGAGAACAGGTGGATCCCCCCTTCTTTGGGACAGCCCCTGAAATATTGGAAGACTGTGATAGAAACATAGAAGTCTGAGGGCAGAAAAAGACCTCCTGGTCCATCTAGTCTGCCCTTATACTATTTCCTGTGTTTTATCTTAGGATGGATATATGTTTATCCCAGGCATGTTTAAATTCAGTTCCTGTGGATTGACCAACCACGTCTGCTGGAAGTTTGTTCCGAGGATCTACTACTCTTTCAGTCAAATAATATTTTCTCATGTTGCTTTTGATCTTTCCCCCAACTAACTTCAGATTGTGTCCCCTTGTTCTTGGGCTCACTTTCCTATTCAAAACACTTCCCTCCTGGACCTTATTTAACCCTTTAACGCATTTAAATGTTTTGATCGTGTCCCCCCTTTTCCTTCTGTCCTCCAGACTCTACAGATTGAGTTCATGAAGTCTTTCCTGATATGTTTTATGCTTAAGACCTTCCACCATTTTTGTAGCTCGTCTTTGGACTCGTTCAATTTTGTCAATATCTTTTTGTAGGTGAGGTCTCCAGAACTGGACACAGTATTATTCCAAATGTGGTCTATATAGCGGGATCACAATCTCCCTCTTCCTGATCTCTCTCTTTTCATAAACTGGACATAGCAAATTTCCCCAACCATTCTTTGTATGTTTTAACGGCCAGTTCCCTGATTATCTTTGTTGTTCTTCTCTGCATTTTTTCCAGAGTCCCAACATATTTCTTTTGACCAAACATAGATGCAATGAAGGCTTTATAAAGCTGTGTTAAAACCTCACAGGATTTTGATTCTGACCCCTCTATGAATGCAGCCTGGGACTGCGTTGGAAGGAAGGATCCCAAAGTTGTAATACTGGAAGGACCCTTGCACCAGAGACAAATGGCCCTGTGTGTCTAATACATGGCCAAATAAACCTTTCAACTCAAAATGGTTCCTTAGGGATCCGTTTGACATCATGCTATATAGAGCGCTAGTGAGTCCACATTTGGAATAATACTGTGTCCAGTTCTGGAGACCTCACCTACAAAAAGAGATGGATCAAATGGAATGGGTCCAAAGACGAGCTACAAAAACGGTGGAAGGTCTTCAGCATAAAACTTATCAGGAAAGACTCAATCTGTATAGTGTGGAGGACAGAAAGGAAAAGGGGGGGGGACATGATCGAAACATTTAAAGATGTGAAAGGGTTAAATAAGGATCAGGAGAGGAAGTGTTTTTAATAGGAAAGTGAACCCAAGAACAAGGAGGACACAATCTGAGGTTAGTTGGGGGAAAAGATCAGAAGCAACGAGAAAAAATATTATTTTACTGAAAGAGTAGTAGATGCTTGGAACAAACTTCCAGCAGATATGGTTGGCAAATACACAGGAACTGAATTTAAACATGCCTTAAACATTTATCCATCCTAAGATAAAATACAGGAAATAGTATAAGGGCATGGACCCGGAGGTCTTTTTCTGCCGTCAATCTTCTATGTTTCTAAGCCTGGGATAAACATATATCCATTCTATGATAAAATACAAGAAATAGTATAAGGGCAGACAAGATGGACCAGTAGGTCTTTTTCTGCCTATCAGTCTTCTATGTTTCTATGTTTCTATGCCTGGGATAAACATATATCCATCCTAAGATAAAATACAGGAAATAGTATAAGGGCAGACGAGATGGAACATGAGGTCTTTTTCTGACCTCAATCTTCTATGTTTCTATGCCTGGGATAAACATAGATCCATCCTAAGATAAAATACAGGAAATAGTATAAGGGCAGACGAGATGGACCAGGAGGTCTTTTTCTGCCGTCAATCTTCTATGTTTCTGTGTTTCTATGACCAAATAAAATTATTTAACTCAATTCGGTTCCTTAGAGAGCAGTTATTTGTAGTGGTTCTCTGATCCCAGTTCAAAAACAACTCAATCCTCAAGATAGATCCTGGAGGAAAGGATAAAATTTGAGGCCCCTCAGCCCCAAATGCAGAAATCCAAGGAACTAGAGAATTCTGTATTTGAGATGTCCTGGTTTTGTAGCTCCCAATAAAGCAGCCATCTTGGTATTCCAAGAACACTCTTGGTCATTTGATCTTCACTCTGACTGTGGGTGGAGCAGCAAAATTAAGATGCACATATTGGGGATGATTATGACACTTGAAATATAGTCAAGCCTTCCTTACGAAGCAATTTTCAGCGTGTTAAATCCTTAATAGGGCAATTCTTTGATGTGGCCTCATTATGATGTTGACACCTAGATTTTGCTAATCCCCCAAGCATGCTATGGCTTGGAAGATTAAGTAATTGTTTTTGAAGTAATTAGATTATTTCTGAGACTTCTCCAAGAATTACAGCTTTGTTGCTTGCTTCCTTCCCTTCCTTCTATTTCCTTTCTTCCTCCCCTCATTCTCCCTCCCTTCTTTCCTTGAAAGCAATCAAGCCTGACCACTATGATAGTCCAAAAATTGGGAACACTAAATAAACCAAAGGGATTTATAGATATTCTTTTCCGTGAGGGCAGCTTAAATCTGCTGTATTTTCTGCTGAGTGATGTTTGGTTGCCCACATGAAAAGGAAACCAGCTGTGGCTCACACAATCTTTAAGGCGGAAAAAGAAGCAACTTCTGACCAGTCCAAACCGGTCAAGACGCCAAGACAAGAGTATAAAAAGCCAGCTCTCCTTTCCAAAATCCAACAGCTTCACTTGACTCTCTTGTCTTCGCAACATCTCCTCAAAGAACAGGTAAGTCCATTTTTCTTCTCCAGGTTTCTCCCCAAGTAGGAGAGACATATGACAACCAATGAAGAGATTGTCTTCTTCTCTTTCTCCTTTATTTTGACTTGGTTCCTTCTTGATTTTGTCTTCAGATTTCAGCAATGGCTTCCTGTGGCCCATCCTGCATCATCCCAGCCGGTTGCTCCACCCCACAGTTTGGAATTGGTTCTTCTGGTGCCTCTGTTGGTGGCCTTGGCCTTGGTGGTAGAGGTCTTGGAGGTGGTCTTCACGGAGGAAGCATGGGTGGCCTGTCCGGTGGTGTTCTCGGAGGAAGCATGGGTGGCCTGTCCGGTGGTGTTCTCGGAGGAAGCATGGGTGGCCTGTCTGGTGGTGTTCTCGGAGGAAGCATGGGTGGCCTGTCCGGTGGTGTTCTTGGAGGAGGCTTAAGCTCCAGAGAACTGGGGACCCTCTCCGGAATCGTCCCACAACCCATCAACCAGATCCCACCTGCAGAGGTCGTGATCCAGCCTCCTTCTTTCGTTGTGACCATCCCTGGTCCCATCCTCTCCGCCAGCTGTGACCCTG
Organism: Erythrolamprus reginae; assembly: GCF_031021105.1. Taxonomy (NCBI): domain Eukaryota; kingdom Metazoa; phylum Chordata; class Lepidosauria; order Squamata; family Dipsadidae; genus Erythrolamprus; species Erythrolamprus reginae. The sequence goes on along the minus strand of NC_091962.1, from coordinate 13,982,682 downwards.
TTGCCATTGGAGGCAACACCCCATGCGCTGCCCCTGGATCTGGGATGCTGGGAAGACCCTCATCCATGAGTAGAGGATTGCTTGGAGGAAGGAGTCTTCAGGGTGGCCGTGGAAACGTCACTTTGATCCCCTGTGATTACTGATGGGCAGGTAGAATCCAAGGAACGGATCCTCACGACTACAGGAACGATGAGTTTGCTTCTGCTGGTCTTGGATTGAGAAGATTTGGACCAGAAGACCTTCTCTAGAACAATTGAGTTTTCTGCTTTTCTCTCCTTGTGTTCTCCCCACCCTTTGAACTGCTCTGGACCCAGCTGCTTTTCTCTATGAAATTCAGGGCTTTTTCACCCACTGTGTTGTTTCATTGCCCCTTTCAATAAATCTCCAGGCATATAATTCCATGTCTCTTGGCTTTTATTTAGAATTCTTGATCTCTCCTTCCTTGCAGAAAGACCAGCCAACATGTACAGTATCTCAAAACTGTTGCATCCATGGCTCAGAATTAGAAGCAGAAATGGGAAATGACTTAAAATCCCAAATGTAATGAATGAACTGTAGTTATAGTCTTTCATCATGGGTGGGAGGCTGGGACTTCTACTCAACACCCCACAACTAGCGAGTAGTTTTGATTCCAAAAATGGCCAGTGTTGTGCCTATCCACAAGAAGGGCAGTAGAGAAGAAGCTGGTAACTACAGGCCAGTTAGCTTGATATCTGTTGTAGTTAAAATGATGGAGACTCTACTCAAAAAGAGGATAAATCAGCACCTAAAAAACAATAACTTATTGGACCCAAATCAGCATGGCTTTACTGAAGGCAAATCATGTCAGACTAATCTCATTGATTTCTTTGACTATGTCACAAAGGTGTTGGATGAAGGTGGTGCCGTGGATATTGCCTACCTGGACTTCAGCAAAGCCTTTGATACGGTTCCACATAAAGAGCTGATAGATAAATTAGTGAAGATTGGACTTAATCCCTGGATAGTTCAATGGATTTGCAGCTGGCTGAAGCGTAGACATCAGAGAGTTATTGTTAATGGCGAGTATTCTGAGCAGAGGCAGATTACAAGCGGTGTGCCACAAGGGTCTGTTCTGGGTCCTATTCTTTTTAATATGTTTGTGAGTGACATAGGGGAAGGTTTGGTAGGGAAGGTTTGCCTATTTGTCGATGACTCTAAAGTGTGCAATAGGGTTGAAATTCCTGGAGGCGTCTGTAATATGGTAAATGATTTAGCTTTACTAGATAAATGGTCAAAGCAATGGAAACTGCAGTTTAATGTTTCCAAATGTAAAATAATGCACTTGGGGAAAAGGAACCCTCAATCTGAGTATTGTATTGGCAGTTCTGTGCTAGCAAAAACTTCAGAAGAGAAGGATTTAGGGGTCGTGATTTCTGACAGTCTCAAAATGGGTGAACAGTGCGGTCAGGCAGTAGGGAAAGTGAGTAGAATGTTTGGCTGCATAGCTAGAGATATAACAAGCAGGAAGAGGGATCCCGCTATATAGAGCGCTGGTGAGACCACATTTGGAATACTGTGTTCAGTTCTGGAGACCTCACCTACAAAAATATATTGACAAAATTGAACGGGTCCAAAGAGGGGCTACAAGAATGGTGGAAGGTCTTAAGCATAAAATGTATCAGGAAAGACTTCATGAACTCCATCTGTTGAGTCTGGAGGACAGAAGGAAAAGGGGGGACATGATCGAAACATTTAAATATGTTAAAGGGTTAAATAAGATTCAGGAGGGAAATGTTTTTAATAGGAAAGTGAACACAAGAACAAGGGGACACAATCTGAAGTCAGTTGGGGAAAAGATCAAAAGCAACATGAGAAAATATTATTTTACTGAAAGAGTAGTAGATACTTGGAACAAACTTCCACTAGACATTGTTGGTAAATCCCCAGGAATTGAATTTAAACCTGCCTGGGATAAACATATATCCATCCTAAGATAAAATACAGGAAATAGTATAATGGCAGATTAGATGGACCAGGAGGTCCTTTTCTGCCGTCAACTGTCTATGTTTCTAATTATGATTTAGTGTAAGGAATGGCCCTCACCCTATGAGATCCAACTTCTCCAAGGTTCAGCCAGAGATCTTTCTTAGCCCCACCTGTAGACCATCCAAGAACAGGACTGCTTCAGCCTTAAGTTGTGGAACCCCAAGTTCCTACTTCAGGGGGGAAAACCACTTCCCCCTCTGCAAAGAGAGGAGTCAACGAACAAGGTTCTGTTGACTTCTTGATTCAGGAACACGTTCTTAGCCTGCGAGGGATGTCTGCATTTCTGTGGCTTGGAGTAATCGGGATCAAAGGGTGCTTTTCTCACACCCATTAAAGAGACGCAATTTGTCCAACTACTCATCTTCTCCATCTTCAAAAGATGGCAATGAACAAAGGAGGAGGAAATGGCTTGACAGGAAATTAATGATACCTACACCTCAAGTTTCTTGTACCTCTTAAGAAGTGTGGACTCCAATTCCCACAATTATATATATAACTCTCTTACTCTCTCACTCTACACACACTTGTCACATGTTTTTGCTGAATTTGAAAATTAAGGGAGACTAGGGTAGATCTATTTCGGCCTTGTTCTGGCCTCATCAGCTAGCCATACCCTCACTGGGACTTGAACTTGCAATCCTTTGCCTTGTAAGGCAGAGAATTAAACCTCTAGGCTACATTATCCAACCCCTTCAGCTCTGTACCAGGGAAGGGTGACATGTTCTTTGTGTCGAATCACCCTGGTATATTGAAGGAGCATCACAGCTTCCTTTTTGCCTCTTGGCCCAACCCAGGGCCATTTCCAAGGTAGTTAATTTATTCATAGCTCACAAACTATATTCTGTAGGTTTTTGCTGAATTTGAAAATTAAAGGAGACTAGGATAGATCTATTTCGGCCTTGGGTCTGGCCTCATCAGCTAGCCATACCCTCACTGATACTTGAACTTGCAGCCTTTACCTATATACCCAGTGAGGGTGTAGCTAGCTGATACGTCTCCCTTAATTTTCAAATTCAGTAAAAACATGTGACATTTATTATTATTATTATTATTATTAAGTGGGGTAGCAGAGTTAAGCCTATAGGATTTTTGCATTTCTATTTATTAGATTTGTATGCCGCTGATCTCCGTAGACTCGGGGCGGCTAACAACAGTAAAAACACAACGTAAACAAATCTAATATTAAAAACTCTAAAAACCCCAATTTAAGAGATCAGTCATACATACAGTCATACCATACATAAATTTTATAAGCCTAGGGGAAGGGAATATTTCAATTCCCCCCATGCCTGACGACAGAGGTGGGTTTTTAAGAGCTTACGAAAGGCAAGGAGGGGTGGGGGGCCACTCTGATATCCGGGGGGGAGTTGGTTCCATAGGGTTGGGGCCGCCACAGAGAAGGCTCTTCCCCTGGGTCCCGCCAAATGACATTGTTTAGTCGACGGGACCCGAGAAGGCCAACTTTTCCTTTTAAAACTGATGTGTGTGTGTGTGTTAGGTGGTTGTGGGTTTCTTCACACACATTTTTAAAAGAATACTTTTAAACTGTAATCTGCCCCAAACTGTTTGGAGTCGGGTGGCCCTCTAAATTTAGTAAAAAGGATAAAAAGAAAGCATCGATTATCGAATCCGTGCAAACATGCTGTGGGATTTAGCTACATTGGAACTACAGTAGTCCCTCGCTATACCGCGCTTCACCTACTGTGGCTTCACTTCATCGTGGGTTTTCAAGAAATATTAATGAGAAAAATCATTCGCGGATCTTCGCTGGATCGCGGGTTTCTGAGGAAGTCGATCGGCAGATTTTTCAAAAAAAATATATCTAAAATTGTAAATACTGTATTTAAATACTGTATCTAAAAAAATACTGTGTGGGAAGGGTTTATAAACACTTAAAACAATGAAAACTTACCAAACAATTACAATATAAATACTTAAATAAGTACTATCAGTCGATAAATTCCCCATCGCGGATTTCACCTATCGCGGCTGGTCTGGAACGTAACACCAGCGATAGGTGAGGGACTACTGTACTGCAATGGTCATGTGAAAAACGATGTCACTTTTTTCAGTGCCGTGAAGTGTACAACGAATGACTGTAAATCAAAAACCACCTGTGCAGCAGAGCGATGATTATAACCTGCATTGAAATTATAAAAGCTAATCTCACTGCACCTCCAGTGGCAACAAAACGAAAACACAAGAAGAAAATCATAAACACAGCAAGGTTTAATTACAGAAGATCTTGTAGGACAGAAGTGTGTTTTTCACAGAGGGTTTTTTAAAAATGTGTTTACATAAATTGAGGATTTACATAAAATACATATGAACCGCGGGAAGAGGATGATCTCGTTGTCTTGGTCTCAGGAAGCCGTTGAGAAGAGGGGAGATGTTGCAGGTGAAGAAGTGGAGACGACACGTCAGCTGTCACAAGTCTTGACGTAGGTTGGGCTTCAGCAGAACGTGGGAGTCGGCAGAAGTGTTGAGGCTTTTCCTTCCAAATCTGAGGAAGAAAGAAGGGAGGTGAGACCACGATAGGGTGGACTTTCAGCCCACGTCCAAACACACCTTGCGTGAATCCCGGGTTGACTCAAGGTGGATTCACGCAAGGTGGAAGTTCTACCATGGAAGGAAGACTTACCTGCGTTGGTCAAGATCCCTGGAAGGCTGGAGACCACAAGGACAGTACAAAGCCACCAGTGGTCCTTCTCCAGGAGGCCACCCAGCATACCCACCAGTTTCTGAAGTGCTTGAAGAGCCACCAGAAGGGTCTTTTCTCTAAGCTTGAGTTCGAGAGATGTTCTCTGCCTCCCGAGGCCCAGCTGAAATGGGGACGTTGCAGGAACCTTCCCCTGGAGTGGGAAGAGGATGGAGATGTTACCTGCTGCCACGCCCACCAGGCCACGCCCACAGAACCGGTAGTAAAAAACGTTTGAAACTCACCATTGATCCGACTTCAGATTTTCTTTGTGCTTCAGACCTCGGAAGGTTCTCAGGGTGGAGATTGGAGGCAAAGACACTTTGAACGGGGACTAAATGAGGCAGCTCTTAAATAAGGGCTGTATTTTTGCAATAGCTTCACAATAAAGTATTTCTCCTATAGCTTACCTGGTTGTGTTTTCCCTGGTCTACCTTGCAGGGCTGATTTGCAGCTGTTTATTTTTTATAGTGGGGTTGTGAGTGGGAGATAGCTTTCGTACACAAACTTTGAGGAGCCCCTCGTTTTTACTTTTATGGGTGATTTGTATATGTGTGTTTTGCATTTATTTGCAGGGAGCGGCGGCACCACAATTTTTATTAAAATATTTTATTTTTAATGTGTAGGCGGGTTACATCTATTTACAATTGAGTGACCTGTAAATTTCAAACAACGATTGCATCTATTTCTTGGCTTATGACTATAACTGAGCCCAGAAGTAAACAAATGTCGCGGTTCTTAAGCAAATCCATTTTAAGCAGTTATGGTTTTTATCCCAGAAATGGAAATATATGTCAGAAACTGGCAAACAACAACAACAACAACAACCATCAAAAATTGCAGTCACGTGACTGCAGGACATTGAAGACTTTTGTAAAGATAATTTGGTTGCCAAGCGCGCAAAATTCAGGCATGTGACAAGCATGTGTCCACGTAGCACACTGTTATAACACCCAAATTGGGTTGCAAGTGGCTTTTGACAGGGTGTGTTGTAAATACAACGGTTGCTAAAATTGCAAATTGAAGGCGGCCTGGAAGAGAAGGGAATCCACCCTGCTTATTCAGGCTCTTACACATTTACACAGAATTTGGCATGCCTAAATCACCAAGGATTTGACCAACTCCCCCACAAAGGCCAGAAGGGACAATTGATTGCAGAGATATTTTTGCACTCGCTACAGCCCTGCGCCTCCATCGCAGGGCTGACCGAGCTTGGGCATTCATTCTGGTCTTCTGCCAGCGGTCCATCCCTGGTCAATGGGGTCCACTATCCTCCCACCTCCCACCCAGCTGCATGGTCACAGCCAATAACCAGGGAGCGTTAGTAATGGCCAAGTTGCAGGGCAGCAAAATTAAATGCCAGCCAATACCTGCACCGAGGGATGGTGCTCTGCCTCCTCAATGGATGGTAGAGGCCTCGGGCACCGGAGAGGTAGTGGACAGAGCGTCAGGGTCTGGAAAGGCCCACATGTGGGTCCGGCACACACGCTTTTCCCTTCACTGCTATGCACTTTGCATGAACCCCGAAATGCCACCAGCCCATGGCAGGAGACCTTGAGGGTGGGGGCAAGGTGGCCTGCATCATGGGAAGTGGAGTTCAGGGCTAAATGCAAAGGACAGGTCATCAATGGCAGAAGCATGATGCCAGACCAACACCGGTGAGGTTTCCTAGATCCCATCACTCTGTCTCCCGCCTCTCCGGTGTCCAAGGCCACAGCCATCCACTGAGAAGGCAGAGGGCCAATCCCAGGGCACAGGGATTGACTGACGTTCAATTCTCCTGCTCTACCAAATCAGCCAGAAGTAAGTCTCGCTGGGTGAATTGGCTGTGATCACGTAGCAGAGAGGAAGGACAGCTAACCATTGCCAGGCTGCAAGTGCTGGTACAGAACCACAGAATGAGAAAGAAGACCCAGAACACCCCAGGCTATGGTGGCCATGAAAATGGAACTGCAATCAATTGTCCTTGTGGGCCATTGGGGTTTTCTGTCTGGTTCTAAGAACCATCGCCATGGCCAAATTACGCCAGGCAAAAAAACTATAAAATCTATAATCCTCCAACATCCACAGCTAGCATTAAAATGGGCCATTGGGGATTTTGTTCTGGTTCTAAGAACCAGCGCCATGGCCAAATTACACCAGGCAAAAAAACCTATAAAATCTATAATCCTCCAAAAGCCTCACCTATCATTAAAATGGGCCATTGGGGATTTTGTTCTGGTTCTAAGAACCAGCGCCATGGCCAAATTACACCAGGCAAAAAACCCTATAAAATCTATAATCCTCCAAAAGCCTCACCTATCATTAAAATAGGCCATTGGGGATTTTGTCCTGGTTCTAAGAACCGGCGCCATGGCCAAATTACACCAGGCAAAAAACCCTATAAAATCTATAATCCTCCAACAGCCACATCTAGAATTAAAATGGGCCATTGGGGATTTTGTTCTGGTTCTAAGAACCATTGCCATGGCCAAATTATGCCAGGCAAAAACGAACACCCAACAATGAACTGCCCCGCGGACTTTCCCAATGCTGTGCAGTGATGCCTGAGTTGCCAGGCAGGAGGGTTGCCGCGGTCGGAGTGCCGGGTCTGTGGAAGAGTGGGGGAGCGACTAAGGTGGGCAAGAGGGGCAAAGAAAGCCCCCTTTACCTGCAGGCAAGTCAAAGGGGGGATTTACTGTCTCTCTCTCCCTCTCTCTCACTCACACATAGACACACACTCAAGGCCACACAAGGGTTCTCTTCCCTCCCGCCTCCTTCCAAGAGTCTCCAACTTCGCAGCCACCGCTGCTCCTCGCCTCTCCTGCCCCGGGAGTGGAGCCGGGCGCCGTTTCTCCCTGCCCGCCAGTTGCAACCGGAGGTGCCCGATCCGCTGCTCCCAAGACTGGCTTCCCTGCCACAGCGCCCACCCGCCTGCCTTGCAGAGTCTGCGGTGGGGAGGTACCAGGAGAGGCTCCCCCTGTAGCCGCTCTCTCTCCTTGGTGGGGGTGCCGCAGTCTCTGGAGCTGCAGCCCCCACGTGGCCTGGGAAGGAGGAGGCACAGAGAGCCCCCTGTCCGCCATCCCCACAGCCCCCCTGGGAGGAAGCCCATCCAGGCACTTGGCAGGCTGTTGTACTCTGACCGGCTTCACAGAGAAGAAAAGAGAGGAAGGGAGGAAGAGAGAGAAAGAAAGGGAGGGAGAGGGAGAGAGAGAGAGGGAGGGAGAGAGAGAAAGGGAGGGAGGAAGAGAGAGAGAGAGAAAGAGAAGGAGGAAGGAAGGAAGAAAGAAAGAGAGAAAAAGGCCGTTGCCTGTCTCATTCAATCCCCGGAGACTCACACTGCACAGCTTCTCTGGGGCTCCACTGGGTGACCCTTTCAGTCCCTAAGAGGGCAGTGTGGGCGAATCACCTGGGGGACGCAGCTGCCAGCCTCCTCCAGTCCCTGAGGACCCCCTCACTGTGGACCCCCCTCCCTCCCACCTTCTCTTTCTTGGAAAGAATGCCAGAAGCAAAAAACAACCAAACTCCTCCTCACCAGCAATCAACACCTCTATGCACATAGATTCACTCCCAAGGTTAGTATCAGACACACAGACCAAGAGTGAACAACGTCCGAATCAACAAGCAGTCCAACTCCCCTCCAGACCATTTTCAACCACACTGACACTGCAAGCCACTTGAACACAAGGTGAGAATAAACCCAACTCTCTCCTAGCACTGAATAGTCCCTAATAAAAACATCTGCAAAGGAAACTACCAAGCTCAGAGAACACTAAGGACACAACTCTTCCCATTTATATAGACAGTTCATCAGCAGCTTAACTTTCAGTGCTAACAGGTCTGAGAGGTATCGGCATTCTTTCCAAGAAAGAGAAGGTGGGTGGGAGGGGGTCCACAGTGAGGGGTCCTCAGGGACTGGAGGAGGCTGGCAGCTGTGTCCTTCGGGTGATTCACACTCACTGCTCTCTCAGGGGCCGAAAGGGTCACCCAGTGGAGCCCCAGAGAAGCTGTGCAGGGTGAGTCTCCAGGGATTGAATGAGGCAGGCAACGGCCTTTTTCTCTCTTTCTCTCTTCCTCCCGCCCTCTCTCTTCCTTCCTCTTTCTCCCTCTTTCTCCATTCCTTCTTTCCTTCCTCTCCCTTTTTCTTTCTCTGCCTTCTTCCCTCCCTCTTGCTTTCTTTCTTTCTCCCTCTCGCTTCCTCCCTCCCTTTCTCTCCCTTTCTCCCTCTCTCTCTTCCTCCCTCCCTTTCTCTCTCTCCCTCCCTCCCTTTCTCTCTCTCCCTCCCTTTCTCCCTCTCTCTCTTCCTCCCTCCCCTTCTCTCTCTCCCTCCCTTTCTCTCTCTCCCTCTCTTTCCCTCCCTTTCTTTCTCTCTTTCTCTCTCTTTGTTCCTTCCTCTCTTTTCTTCTCTGTGAAGCCGGTCAGAGTACAACAGCCTGCCAAGTGCCTGGATGGGCTTCCTCCCAAGGGGGCTGCGGGGATGGCTGGCAGGGGCTCTCTGTGACTCTTCCTTCCCGGGCCCCGTGGGGGCTGTGGCTCCAGAGGCAGTGGCACCCCCACCGAGGAGAGAGAACGGCTACAGGGGGAGCCTGTCTTGGCACTTCCCCACCACAGATTGTGCAAGGCGGGTGGGTGGGCGCTGAGGCGGGGAAGCCGGTCTTGGGAGGGGTGGATCAGAGACCACTGGTTGCAACCGGCGGGCGGGGAGAAATGGCGCCTGGCTCCACTCCCGGGGCAGGAGAGGCGAGGAGCAGCGGCGGCTGCGAAGTTGGAGACTCTTGGAAGGAGGCGGGAGGGAAGAGAACCCTTGTGTGGCCCTGAGTGTGTGTCTACATGCGTGTGAGAGAGGGGGAGAGAGAGAGAGTAAATCCCTCTTTTTAGTTGCATGCAGGTAAAGGAGGCTTTCTTCGTCCCTCTCGCCCACCTTGGTCGCTTCCCCGTTCTTCCGCAGACCCGGCACTCCAACCGCGGTGGTCCTTTTGCCTGGCAGCTCAGGCATCACTGCGCGTTGGAAAACTCCACGGGGCAGTTTGTTGTTGGATGCGGCGCCGAGCAGCTTAGAGGGAACACTGGCCATCACCGCCATTTCCACGCTGCCCCTCTGGTTCTACCGCCGCCAATAGCTAAAATGATTTTACAACAAAAACTGTTTATACGTTTTAAATACTTTTGTTACATTTTTATCCCAAAGCAGTACTAATAAGTCACATGTTACAGTAATAAACCACGTTGCAGAAATAAAGCACATTTTGCAGAAATAAATCACATTTTGCAGAAATAAACCACATTTTGTAGAAATAAACTACATTTTGCAGTAATAAAGCACATTTTGCAGTAATAAAGCACATTTTGCAGTAATAAACCACATGTTGCAGAAATAAACCACATGTTGCAAAAATAAACCACATGTTGCAGAAATAAACCACATTTTTCAGAAATAAACCACATTTTTCAGAAATAAACCACATTTTGCAGTAATAAACCACACGTTACCAATAGTACTTGTCAGGCTTCTTGGTTAAATACAACATTGGAAAGTGAATTAAAACTGGCCTACCATTGATGTCTTCGGCTGCTTGTCAGTTGTGATTCCTTTCACAAAGAGTGCCTTTGGAATAAGAATAAAAAAACACAATCAACATCACCAAATGACCCCCTGATGGTCAGAAACTAGAAAACCAATTCATGGATTTTACAAAGGTGCTTTTATGCTCCTAAGACTGAAAGGAGGCAAGATGGAATGAATTCGAATCTTGTGTCCTTGAGAATATTTCAGACCCCTGGTTTTTATTTATTTGTTTATTTTATTTATTCAATTTTTAATGCCGCCCTTCTCCTTAGAGTCAGGACGGCTTACAATATGTTAGCAATAGCACTTTTAAAAAACAGAGCCAGCCTATTGCCCCCCAAAATTCAGGTCCTCATTTTACCCACCTCGGAAGGATGGAAGGCTGAGTCAACCTTGAGCCGGTGGTGAGATTTGAACCGCTGACCTGCAGATATAGCAGTCAGCTTTAGTGGCCTGCAGTACAGCACTCTACCCACTGTGCCACCTCGGCTCTTTTACTGTTCCCAAAGATTATGACCTCCTACTCCAGGAGTTTCTGTTATTCTCCAGGAACAGGAAGGCACCCCTAAAATTGCCTTAGCCCTCCCCCCAGAGTTCCTTCCAGAAAGTCAAGTCACTTCCCATTAGTAACTTTTGCCATTAGTTTCTTGAGGTAGCTAGTCCTCTACATGTTTTGTTTAAGGAATTGAGCCTTGGCTAGAATTACCTCAATCCCAAGAATTGGCTTTAATTCCTGAAAAGGAAGGGTCAGCTCCTGGACTTGTAGTAATTTAACTTTTGCCTTTACTTGAATTAGCTAGTCCTCCATATATTTAAATACTACTTTATTTGGCCAAGTAAATTTGAGCCTTGACTAAAATTGCCTGATCCCCCCCAAAAAATCACTTTATTCCTGAAAACAAGGTCAGTTCCCAAGGTAATTTTTAAATAGTTTTAAAACTATTTTTAATTATGACTTCCCTGTGATGGTTTGGTCCTTTCAACATGACCTGGCATTATTTAATTATTTAATAATTTAATAATTAAATTAAATTATTTAACCTGGCTAAGTTACCTTAACTTCCACCAGTATATTACTCTAAGAAATTAAACTTTGGCTAGAAATTTACCCCAAGCCTCAAGATTTGACTTTTTTTCAAGAAAGCAAGGCCAACTCATAAACCTGAAGCTATTTTAGTTCACCTTTCCACCTTTAATTACTTGAAGTAGCTAGTCCTCTACATATTTTTTTTAAAGAACTTCAACCTGGGCTAAAATTTCTTTCCTCAGTCCAAGACAGTTGAACTTTATTCAAGAAAGCATAAGGCCAGCTGCAGGCACTGAAGCAATTTAGCCTTGAAGCCAATTTCAACCCTTATATTTTGCACCTGTGGTAATTTAGCCCTATTAACTGCACCTGGCTAAAATCCCCTGTTTTATTCCTCCCTTTAAGCTACTTTTAACACTCTCTGTGCTGTAGCAGTAAATATCAGGGAAAGGATAGAAGAAAAGATATGACAGTAAAATAAGTCAATCAAGAATAGAGGAAAGGATATAGGAATGGAAGAAAAGATATATAACCTTCATCATGTATTTTACTATATGTATGTATGTATGTTTGTATGTATGTATGTATGTATATATGTATATATCTATATCTATCTATCTATCTATCTATCTATCTATCTATCTATCTATCTATCTATCTATCTATCTATCTATCTATCTACCCACTAAAACCCTCACTGTGTATTGGACAAAAAATAAAATAAAATAATAAAATAATAAAATAATAAAATAAATAAAATAAATAAAATAAATAAAATAAATAAAATAAATAAAATAAATAAAATAAATAAAATAAATAAAATAAATAAAATAAATAAAATAAATAAAATAAATAAAATAAATAAAATAAAATAAAAGAAAATAATAAAAGAAAAGAAAATAATAAAAGAAAAGAAAATAGAGGAAAAAAATAGAGGGGAAAAACTCCAAACTATTGGGAGCACTTTAAATAAGAGGCCCTTGAGATTTCAACCACCACTGGTGTTTTACTCCTGAGGAAATAAAATTAGTCCTGGTAAAAAAAAATAGTGCAGAATTAGTCCTTACTCCCTGAGAATCAACTAAAATTTTATTATTTATTTATTTATTTATTTATTTATTTATTTTTTTACTTACTTACTTACTTACTTATTTATTTATTTCATCCAATACAAATTGAAAGTTAAAGAGAATAAAAACATGCAGTAGTAGGGAAAGGATATAAGAAAAGATATGAGAATAGAATACATCAATGGAGAATAGAGGAATGGTTATATGGATGGAAAAATATATATATAACCTTCAGCATGTATTTTATTTAATAAAATAAATATTATTTGACTGAAAGAGTAGTAGATCCTTGGAACAAACTTCCAGCAGACGTGGTTGGTAAATCCACAGTAACCGAATTTAAACATGCCTGGGATAAACATATATATCCATTGTAAGATAAAATACTAGGAAATAGTATAAGGGCAGACTAGATGGACCATGAGGTCTTTTTCTGCCGTCAGTCTTCTATGTTTCTATATTTCTATTTTACTATATGTATATATATACATATATATATATACCCACTAAAACCCTCACTGTGTATTGGACAAAATAATAAAATAAAATAAAATAATAATAAAATAAAATAAAAATAAAATAAATAAAATTAAATAATAAAATAAAATAATAAAATTAAATTAAATAAAAAAATAAAATTAAATAATAAAAAAAATAAAAAATAAAAAATAAAAAAAAATAAAATATAAAATATAAAATAACTAAAGTAAAGTAAGTAAAATAATAAAATAAAATAAAATAAAATATAAAATAAATAAAGTAAAATAAATAAAATAATAAAATAAAATAATAAAATAAAATGATAAGATAAGATAAAATAAAATAATAAAACAAAATAATAAAATAAAATATATAATAAAATAATAAAATAAAATAAAATAATAAAATAAAATAATAAAAGAAAAGAAAATAATAAGCTAAACTAAACTAAAATATAAAATAAAATAAATAAAGTAAAATAAGTAAAATAATAAAATAAAATAAAATATAGGAAAAAAATAGAGGGGAAAAACTTGAAACTATTGGGAGTCCTTCAACCACCACTGGGGGAAATACACGTCTGGGGCACTATCGTTACTCCCCGAGACTAGGCTACATGCATTAGCTCCCCTCCGCATCCCACAACGTCTAAGAGCCTCAAAGCCAGGATTTACCTCAGCGAGCAAGAGGCACCTGTCGCGGTCTAAAACTGCGAAGCCTTCGGGCTGCGGAGGCGCCGTGGGGGAGAGATTCGTTCCACCCCACGGCCCGCAGCGTCCTCTTCCGAGGGAGGAGAAACACGGACGAAAAGTAGCTGCACGCGCTGTTTTTTACCTCAGCCGGGGGAGCCCGCCCCTCCGAGGAGAAACGGGGGGCAAGAGAGGCCGCTCAGCCAATGCGAGGGACAGGTTATCCGAAGCAGCCAATCGCAGCCGAGAGCGCTGGGCGAGAAACGCGCGTGGCTCTTTGGGGGGGGGGGGCTCACAGGTGAGGGTGATTGAGGATGATTGGCAGAAGCACGCGGCCTGGGCAGGTGCTTTTAAATTAGCTGACTACTGCAGCTTTGAAGGGACCCCGTGGGGTCATCTAGGCCAACCCCCGCTCAAGCAGGGAAATCGAGTAGAAGGCTTGGCTGCATAGCTAGAGGTATCACAAGCAGGAAGAGAGAAATGGTGATCCCTGGGGAGACCCCATTTGGAATAATACTGTGTTTGGTTCTGGAGATCTCACCTACAAAAAAATATGGATAAAATTGAGTGGGTCCAAAGACAGGCTGCAAAAATGGTGGAAGGTCTTAGAAACATAGATAGAAACATAGAAGTCTGACTGCAGAAAAAGACCTCATGGTCCATCTAGTCTGCCCTTATACTATTTCCTGTACTGTATTTTATCTTAGGATGAATCTATGTTTATCCCAGGCATGTTTCAATTCAGTTCCTGTGGATTTATCTACCAGGTCTGCTGGAAGTTTGTTCCAAGGATCTACTACTCTTTCAGTAAAATAATATTTTCTCATGTTGCTTTTGATCTTTCCCCCAACTAACTTCAGATTGTGTTGACTTTCCTATTAAAAACATTTCCCTCCTGGACCTTATTTAACCCTTTAACATATTTAAATGTTTTGATGAGTTCATTATAAGTCTTTCCTGATACGTTTTATGCTTAAGACCTTCCACCATTCTTGTAACCCGTCTTTGGACCCGTTCAATTTTGTCAATATCTTTTTGTAGGTGAGGTCTCCAGAACTGCTCTCACAGGTAGTCTACTTACCTGTCTATCATCCATTATCCACCCATCCAATCATCCATCAATCTATCTTCATGCATATCAATATCTTGTTGGATCCCCTCCATCTAAAATTCAAGGCCATTTTTCTGTGTGTTTTTGTGTGTTTTGCCTGCACCCCCCTTCCTCCCATGTTACAATCCTGCCAAACATCTCTTGGTTTTATGGTTTTGTGCAAATATTGAATTTGTTATTTTTCCCAAGATTCTTTTGAAGAAATTAATAATAATAATCCAGGACTGGTTTGTTTTGCTTTCTAATAAATCTTCTTAAGTGGGGAATTTTTGATACATGATGTCTTAGCCTCCTGCAAGGGAAAGAAGTAAACACAAATTTGAAACTGTTTCCTCCTTTCTCTGTTGCAGGAAGTCTTTCCTTCTCCTGCAGTGAAGAGGGCTGCAATTTTTTTTACTACCAAACTGTGAGTGTGGCTTATTTTATGGGTGCGGCTCGCTAGCCATGTGACCAGGTAGGAATGGCTTAATGATCATGTGACTGTGGGGGAGTGGCTTAAAGGTCATGTGACTGGCTTAAAGGTGGCCAACTTGACATCACTCACGTCAAGGGTTTGGGTTAAGGTGCCTGGCCTCTCTTCGCCTCAAAGAGATACAATTTCCCTCTCTATTTATTATTACTGAACATCCAAACTATACTGTTTTATTCTATGTATATATGCCATATGGATACATACGTATTACACACAAGCACACAAAAATACACATCATTTACTATATAAACAGTATGTTTATATTTAGATGTTCAATATATATATACAGGGACACAAAAATACACATCATTTACTATATAAACAGTATGTTTATATTTGGATGTTCAATATATATATTGAACATACTGTTTATATAGTAAATAATGTGAATTTTTGTGTGCCTGTATATATATATATATTACACGGGGCAAAACCGAACTCAATAATCTACATATATGTGTGTGTGTGTGGGTGTGTGTGTGTGTTGTGTGTCACATGTTTGGGGTTTTTTTTGCTGAATTTCAAAATTAAGGGAGACTAGGATAGATCTATTTCGGCTTTATTTTGGCCTCATCAGCTAGCCATACCCATATATATATATGCCAAGACCTTCATATTTAGTTATGTTTATATGTACTGTATAATTATAATTATTGAAACGCAGAACCTTAATTCATGTTGGAACAGAAGGTGGGAACAATCCTTCAGGGCAGGTTAAAAAGCAGAGTTTTAGGATATTTATTTATTTATTTTGTCCAATGCACAACGAAGGTTATAGAGGATATACCGGTAGTAAAATATATCAGAGAAAGAATAGAAGAGAAGATATAGGAATAAAACATATCAATGAAACAATAGAGAGAAGGATATAGGAATAGAAGAAAAGATATAGGAGATATACCCACTAAAACCCTCATTGTGTATTGGACAAAATCAATCAATCAGTAATAAAAATAAATAAATATAGGAGAGACAGGAGGACAGGATTTTGATAAGGATGGCTAGATAGTCATTTAAACCATAAATGCTTATGACATGTTTTATGTTATGCCATCGCTTAGGTGACATCAAGTTTTATTTGATATTATGTTATATTGTACATAGAAACATAGAAGACTGATGGCAGAAAAAGACCTCATGGTCCATCTAGTCTGCCCTTATACTATTTCCTGTATTTTATTTTACAATGGATATATGTTTATCCCAGGCATGTTTAAATTCAGTTCCTGTGGATTTACCAACCACGTCTGCTGGAAGTTTGTTCCAAGCATCTACTACTCTTTCAGTAAAATAATATTTTCTCATTTTGCTTTTGATCTTTTCCCCAACTAACTTCAGATTGTGTCCCCTTGTTCTTGTGTTCACTTTCCTATTAAAAACACTTCCCTCCTGAACCTTATTTAACCCTTTAACGTATTTAAATGTTTCGATCATGTCCCCCCTTTTCCTTCTGTCCTCCAGACTATACAGATTGAGTTCATTAAGTCTTTCCTGATACGTTTTATGCTTAAGACCTTCCACCATTCTTGTAGCCTGTCTTTGGACCCGTTCAATTTTGTCAATATATTTTTGTAGGTGAGGTCTCCAGAACTGAACACAGTATTCCAAATGTGGTCTCACCAGCACTCTATTTAAGGGGATCACAATCTCCCACTTCCTGCTTGTTATACCTCTAGCTATGCAGCCAAGCATCCTACTTGCTTTTCCTACTGCCCAACCACACTGTTCACCCATTTTGAGACTGTCAGAAATCACGACCCCTCAATCCTTCTCTTCTGAAGTTTTTGCTAACACAGAACTGCCAATGCAATACTCAGATTGAGGATTCCTTTTCCCCAAGTGCAATTTTTTACATTTGGAAACATTAAACTGCAGTTTCCATTGCTTCCCATTCGATTCCATTCCATGCTTTTTAAAATGTTTTGCTTTGTTTTACGCTATGTTTAAACTTGCATCCATTTTTGAGAGGCAAGAAAACCTTGGCGAGGTGTGGTAAAAATGCATTTATTGTGAAGATGCAGAGTGAACTCCATTGTTTGGTTAGAAATGTTGTCACTCTGGATCCCCTACACACTGGATCCCCTACACACGTTTTTTGAATCAAAACTACTTGCTAGTTGTGGGGCGTTGAGTAGAAGTTCCAGCCTCCCAGCCATGATGAAAGACTAGAACTACAGTTCACGCATTAGATTTGGGGTTTTAAGTCATTTCCCATTTTTGCTTCTAATTCTGAGCCATGGATGCAACAGTTTTGAGATACTGTACATGTTGGCTAGTCTTTCTGCAAGGAAGGAGAGATCAAGAATTCTAAATAAAAGCCAAGAGACATGGAATTATGTGCCTGGAGATTTATTGAAAGGGGCAATGAAACAACACAGTGGGTGAAAATGGTGAGAATTTCACAGAGAAAAGCAGCTGGGTCCAGAGCAGTTCAAAGGATGGGGGGAACACAAGGATAGAAAAGCAGAAAGCTCAATCGTTCTAGAGAAGGTCTTCTGGTCCAAGTCTTATCAAGCCAAGACCAGCAGAAGCAAACTCATCGTTCCTGTAGTCGTGAGGATCCATTCCTTGGATTCTACCTGTCCATCAATAATTACAAGGGATCAAAGTGACGTTTCCACGGCCTCCTTGAAGACTCCTTCCTCCAAGCAATCCTCTACTCGGGGACGAGGGTCTTCCCAGCATCCCGGATCCAGGGGCAGCACATGGGGTGTTGCCTCCAATGGCAACAGGGTCACAGCTGGCGGAGAGGATGGGACCAGGGATGGTCACAACGAAAGAAGGAGGCTGGATCACGACCTCTGCAGGGGGGACCTGGTTGATGCATTGTGGGACGATTCCGGAGAGGGTCCCCAGTTCTCCAGAGCTTAAGCCTCCTCCGAGAACACCACCAGACAGGCCACCCATGCTTCCTCCGAGAACACCACCAGACAGGCCACCCATGCTTCCTCCGAGAACACCACCGGCCAGGCCACCCATGCTTCCTCCGTGAAGGCTACCTCCAAGACCTCTACCACCAAGGCCACCAGCAGAGGCAGTAGAAGAACCAATTCCAAACTGTGGGGTGGAGCAACCAGCTGGGATGATGCAGGATGGACCACAGGAAGCCATTGCTGAAATCTGGAGACAAGATCAAGAAAGAACCAAGTCAAAACAGAGAATCAAACAAATGAGTGTAGAACAAGAAGCAATGGGTGGAAACTAAACCAGGAGTGAAGTAAGGAGAAATTTCCTGACAGTTAGAACAGAAGTTGTCCCCAGAGGTTGTGAATGCTCCAACACTGGATGCTTTTAAGCAGATATTGGAGAACCATCTGTCTGAAGTAGTGTACGGTTTCCTGCCTAAGCAGGGGGTTGGACCAAGGTCCCTTCCAATTCTGTTGTTGTTTTTGTTGTTGTTGTTTTTACAACTACTATTACCACTATTATTATTATATGCATGTATCTTCACCATTTATCATACTTCTCTCCTACCAGTTTCCCCAAGATAAGCTCTCCTAATTTTTTACAGCATTTCCTCTTTAAACCCACTTTATCCCTGGATCTTAGGAGGAAATACCAAGTGTGAAAAATTTCAGCTATCAAATTCAGAAGACCAAATCAGTTGTGATCACACAAGCACATTGCCTCTTCCACAAAAGGTGTTGATGTTGGGAAAAATCAGGATCTTCAAACACACATTAGTAAAGCATGGAGATTCCCCCAAGAATCACAACTTCTTACCTCTTCTTCTGAGATCTTCTCGTGAAGGCAGGATAACTCAAGTGAAGCTGTTGAGATACCTGGAGAGGCCACAGCTTTTATACCATTCTGCCGAGACCTTCAAAGGTCCGAGACGCCACCTCTTTCGTCTGATGATCTTAGTTTGCAACACCCATTTTTACCCTTTTTCCTGAGTCAGAATAGTTTTACTAAGAATTCAGCAGAATTAAGGTGCCATCACAAAAGGGCTAATAGTCCATCAGCCACTTCCTTGCGTCTTCCTCTCAATTGGTATTTCCTTTGATTACAAAGAAAAAAGAAAATGAAAAGAATTACAAAGACCCTGAGGTTCGAGGAATCATCTAAACCTTCCCAAAATTTCTTCTGACAGCTCAGGTATTTTGCTTGTGAAGCAGCGTGGCTACCAATGGGATTTGTAGTTCCACAAAATTATAAAGGTTATAGAAGGAACTCATTATGACACATTATGCATAACTCTCTTTTAACCGATTTAAATCTAAATAATGTTTAGAAGCAGTGATGCTTTTTTGACAATGTATATTTTCTTTTATGTACACTGAGAGCATCTGCACCAAAGACAAATTCCTTGTGTGTCCAGTCACACTTGGCCAATAAAGAATTCTATTCTGTTCTGTTCTGTTCTATTCTTCATTTCTATTCTCTAATTCTATTCTAATCTGTTCTGTTCTATTCTTCATTTCTATTCTATTCTATTCTATTCTATTCTATGCTTTGCAGGTTGATCTGATATGAGTTTCATTTAAGCTTTCCTTGTGCAGCCCCAAAATTGGGACTGGAAACTTGGTTATTAAGTGAAGTGGCGGCTGTGTTTATAGTCCAGTTTTCCAAAGATACTTCACCAGAAGAGCCCTTCACTCCTCCACTCGAAAGAGAATACCCTACGAGACTAGACTTTCAATCCTGGGCCTAGAAAGCTTAGAACTAAGACGCCTTAAACAAGATCTAAGTATTGCCCACAAGATCATAGGCTGCAACGTCCTGCCTGTCGGCGACTACTTCAGCTTCAACCACAACAACACAAGAGCACCCAGCAGATTTAAACTTAATATTAACCGCTCCAAACTTGACTGTAAAAAATATGACTTCAGTAACCGAGTTGTCGAAGCGTGGAACTCATTACCGGATTCCATAGTGTCATCCCCAAACCCCCAACAATTTACCCTTAGATTATCTATGGTTGACCTCTCCAGATTCCTAAGAGGTCAGTAAGGGGCGAGTACAAGGGACTAGAGTGCCTTCCGTCCCCTGTCCTATTGCTCTCCTATATCTCCTATACCTTTCTTCCATTCCTATATCTCTTCTTCTATTCTTTCATTGATATGTTCTATTACTATATCTTCTCTTCTATTCTTTCTTAGATATATTTTACTATATACTGTATACCCACTAAAACCCTCATTGTGTATTGGACAAAATAAATAAATAAATAAAATAAATTTTTCTTTGGCTTTACCAAATCTGGGAAGGTTCTCAACATGAGGAGTAGACATAAAATTATGGTTTCATTGCTGTTGTACCTGCAGACAGTCCCTGAGAGAGAGAGAGAGAGAGAGAGAGAGAGAGAGAGAGAGAGAGAGAGAGAGAGAGAGAGAGAGAGAGAGAGAGAGAGAGAATAATGTATATATTTAATAAAGCCTTTTTCAAAAAACAAACAAACATTGTTCAATCAGATCCTTCGGAGAGGTCGGAGTAAGTCTTTTAAAAAATGGAGGAATTTGTCAAAAACAGACTTCCAGCCGAACAGTTTTTCCCTCCAAGCCATCACTCTGCTTAACACCTAATGTTCACACTGTTGTGTCATATAATGTCTATGTGTATCCCAGAGACCAATAAGGTCCCACAGACTTGGCCTTCTCCGGGTCCTGTCGACTAAACAATGTCGTTTGGCAGGCCCCAGGGGAAGAGCCTTCTCTGTGGCGGCCCCGGCCCTCTGGAATCAACTCCCCCCCGGAGATTAGAAGTGCCCCCACCCTCCCTGTCTTTCATAAACTACTCAAGACTCACTTATACCGCCAGGCATGGGGGAGTTGAGACACCTTTCCCCCAGGCTTTTTTATACTTTGTTTTATGTTTGGTATGAATGTGCTGTTTGGCTTTTTAAAATATGATAGGGTTTTATATGTTTTTTTAATATTAGATTTGTTCTACTATAATATTGTTTTTATTATTGTTGTGAGCCGCCCCGAGTATTTGGAGAGGGGCGGCATACAAATCTAATAAATTATTATTATTATTATTATTATTATTATTATTATTATTATTATATATCATGGCAATCAAAACTGGATGTGATATTCCAAGTGTGGTCTTACCAAGTCCTTATAAAATGGTATTAAAATGTCACATGACTTTAATTCTACCCCTCTCTGAATGCAGCCTGGGACTGCGTTGGAAGGAAGGATCCCACAGTTGTAATACTGGAAGGACCCTTGCACCAGAGACAAATGCCTTGTTTTATTTATTATTGATTGATTGATTTTGTCCAACACACAATGAGGGTTTTAGAGTGGGTATACACCTAGTAAAATACATAATGAAGGTTATAGAGGATATACTCATAGTAAAATATAGCTAAGAAAGAAGAGAAGAGGAGATATAGGAATAAAACATATCAATGAAAGAATAGAAGAAGAGATATAGGAATAGAAGAAAGGTATAGGAGATATAGGAGAGCTTTGTGTGTCTAATCACATGGCCAAATAAAGTATTCAACCCAATATGGTTCCTTAAGGATGCGTTTGGCCAAATAAAATTATTTAACTCAATTCGGTTCCTTAGAGAGCAGTTATTTGTAGTGGTTCTCTGATCCCCGTTCAAAAACAACTCAATCCCCAAGATAGATCCTGGTGGAAAGGATAAAATTTGAGGCCCCTCAACCCCAAATGCAGAAATCCAAGGAACTAGAGAATTCGGTATTTGAGGTGTCCTGGTTTTGTAGCTCCTAATAAAGCAGCTATTTTGGTTTTCCAAGAACACGCTTGGTCATTTGATCTTCACTGTAGGTTCAGAAATAAAATTAAGATGCACATATTGCGGATGATTATGACACTTGAAATACAGTCAAGCCTTCCTTACGAAGCAATTTTCAGCGTGTTAAATCCTTAATAGGGCAATTATTTGATGTGGCCTCATTATGATGTTGACACCTAGAGTTTGCTAATCCCCCAAGCATGCTATGGCTTGGAAGATTAAGTAATTGTTTTTGAAGTAATTAGATTATTTCTGAGACTTCTCCAAGAATTACAGCTTTGTTGCTTGCTTCCTTCCTTTCCTTCTATTTCCTTTCTTCCTCCCCTCATTCTCCCTCCCTTCTTTCCTTGAACGCAATCAAGCCTGACCACTATGATAGTCCAAAAATTGGGAACATTAAATAAACCAAAGGGATTTATAGATATTCTTTTCTGTGAGGGCAGCTTAATTCTGCTGTATTTTCTGCTGAGTGATGTTTGGTTGCCCACATGAAAAGGAAACCAGCTGTGGCTCACACAATCTTTAAGGCGGAAAAAGAGGCAACTTCTGACCAGTCCAAACTGGTCAAGACGCCAAGACAAGAGTATAAAAAGCCAGCTCTCCTTTCCAAAATCCAACAGCTCCACTTGACTCTCTTGCCTTCGCAACATCTCCTCAAAGAACAGGTAAGTCCATCTTTCTTCTCCAGGTTTCTCTCCAAATAGGAGAGAAATGCGACGTCCTATGGAGAGATTGTCCTCTTCTCTTTCTCCTCTGTTTTGACTTGGTTCCTTCTTGATCTTGTCTCCAGATTTCAGCAATGGCTTCCTGTGGCCCATCCTGCATCATCCCAGCCGGTTGTTCCACCCCACAGTTTGGAATTGGTTCTTCTGCTGCCTCTGCTGGTGGTCTTGGCCTTGGTGGTAGAGGTCTTGGAGGTGGCCTTCATGGAGGAAGCATGGGTGGCCTGTCCGGTGGTGTTCTTGGAGGAAGCATGGGTGGCCTGTCCGGTGGTGTTCTTGGAGGAAGCATGGGTGGTCTGTCCGGTGGTGTTCTCGGAGGAGGCTTAAGTTCTAGAGAACTGGGGACCCTCTCTGGAATCACCCCACAATGCATCAACCAGATCCCACCTGCAGAGGTCGTGATCCAGCCTCCTTCTTTTGTTGTGACCATCCCTGGTCCCATCCTCTCCGCCAGCTGTGACCCTGTTGCCATTGGAGGCAACACCCCATGCGCTGCCCCTGGATCCGGGATCCTGGGAAGACCCTCATCCCTGAGTAGAGGATTGCTTGGAGGAAGGAGTCTTCAGAGCGGCCGTGGAAACATCACTGTGATCCCCTGTGATTACTGATGGACAGGTAGAATCCAAGGAACGGATCCTCACGACTACAGGAACTATGAGTTTGCTTCTCCTGGTCTTGGATTGAGAAGATTTGGACCAGAAAACCTTCTCTAGAAGGACTGAGCTTTCTGCTTTTCTCTCCTTGTGTTCCCCCTGTCCTTTGAACTGCTCTGGACCCAGCTGCTTTTCTCTGCGAAATTCATGGCATTTTCACCCACTGTGTTGTTTCACTGCCCTTTTCAATAAATCTCCAGGCAAATAATTTCATGTCTCTTGGCTTTTATTTAGAATTCTTCATCTCTCCTTCCTTGCAGAAAGACCATCCAAAACACAGAGTATCTAAAACTGTTGTATCCGTGGCTCAGAATTAAAAGAAAAATGGGAAATGACATAAACCCCAAATCCAATGAATGAACTATAGATGTAGAAGGTTGTTTCATTACGTCTGGGAGGCTGGGAGTTTTAGTCAACACCCCAATGGGGTAGAAAATGAGTGGTTTTGATTCCAGAAATGTGTCTATGGGATCCAGAGCGACAACATTTCTATCCATGCAATGGGGTTCACGCTGTATGTTATCATTAAATGCATTTTACCACACCTCCCTAAGGTTTTCTCCCATCTCGCTAGCAGAAATGTTGGCATATAGCATAAATTTAATAAATAGCACAACGTAGCATAAAATGCAGCATAAAAGAAGAAGAAGCATGTAAAATATAACCTAAAATAAAACCTAACATAAACATAACATCGAACATAATGTAACCTAAACAACAACATTACCTATAACATGTCATAAGCATTTATGGGCTAACTGTCCATCTAGTCATCTCTTTCAAAATCCTTTTTAAAAGAAAAAGAATAACCATTTTGATAACAATCTGACAATTTAAAAAAAAATCAACCTGGTATCCAGTAGTGGAAATATAAAGGGGAAAGGGTCCTTTTTTCCACTATTTATTCAAGATGGACAGTGATTAATACCGACCTACCTACCTACCTACCTACCTACATACATACATACAAAATATAAATTATATACATACATATATATGTTGTATGCATGCATACATGCATAATTTTTTTAACTGTTTCATTGTTTTAATTATTGATTTTAAATTATTCTGAATTGTTTTTAGTGGTTTTATACTACATTTAATTGTATTTGGCTGTCTTTTGGGAGTAGGGCATATAAGTCCAAATAAATAAATAAAAAATTATGTTATGTATGTATTTGAGTAGATATATATATACACATAGATTTTATCTTCAGAGCAGTCAATAGAATTTTTTTTTTAAGGTGGGCTAGCGTGCTCACAAAACATGACAATAAAAGTTATTTCTATTCCTTTTGGGCTCACTGCATAGCAGGTGTTTTGCAGGTTTGAATGACTGCTATTTGAAAGGTGTCATTATCCCAAAACTCTGCTTTTTATAATAACAACAGAGTTGGAAGGGACCTTGGAGGTCTTCTAGTCCAACCCCCTGTTTAAGCAGGAAACCATACACTACTTCAGGCTGATGGTTATCCAACATCTGCTTCAAAAGTTCCAGTGTTGGAGCATTCACAACTTCTGGAGGCAGGTAGTTCCACTGATCAACCGTTCTGACTGTCAGGAAATCCCTCCTTAGTTCTAAGTTGCTTCTCTCTTTGTTTAGTTTCCACCCACTGCTTCTTGTTCAAGTGCTTTGGAGAATAGCCTGACTCCCTCTTCTTTGTGGCAACCCCTGAGCTGTTGGAAGGCTGCTATCATTATCTAAGGTCAGTAAGGGGCATGAATCCCAGTGCTGCCGCACGAATCCCAGTGACCGGTTAGGTCCCACAGAGTTGGCCTTCTCCGGGTCCCATCGACGAAACAATGTCGTCTGGTAGGACCCAGGGGAAGAGCCTTCTCTGTGGCGGCCCCGACCCTCTGGAACCAACTCCCCCCGGAGATTAGGATTGCCCCCACCCTCCTTGCCTTTCGTAAACTCCTTAAAACCCACCTCTGTCGTCAGGCATGGGGGAATTGATTTCTCTGGGCCGTTTCCATTTTATGTATGGTTTGTATGAGATGTATGATTGTTTTTTATATTATATTTATATTATATTGTTTTTATATTATTATATTTTTAAATTGTTTTAATTATCGGATTTGTACCATTTTTGTTGTTGTTGTGAGTCTTTGGAGAGGGGCGGCATACAAATCTAATAAATAATAATAATAATGACATAATAATAATTCATAAGTACACCAGCATGCCTTCCGTCCCCTGTCCTAATGTTTCTCTCTTGTATATAAACATTTATGTATATTTTTTTTCGTAGGTTTTCACGGGTATATGTATGTAGATTGTTCTGAGTTCGGGTTTTGCCCCGTGTAATATTTTGAGTGTCTATGCGACGTTTCGGTGAAATCACATTCACCATCATCAGGCTGAAGTTATAAGCTTCGTGCTGTTGTAAATATGGAATTGTATTATGTATATGTATATAGACATTAAACATGTATATAAACATTATTATATCTTTGTATACCACCAATACGTACTTGACAAAACAAATAATAAGTAAGTAAGTAAGTAAGTAAGGAAGGAAGGAAGGAAGGAAGGAAGGAAGGAAGGAAGGAAATAAATAATCAAATAATCCCTATGAGATCCAACTTCTCCAAGATTCAGGCAGAGATCTTTCTTAGCCTCGCCTGTAGAACATCCAATAACAAGTTGAAAACCCCTACTTCAGGATTAAAAGCCATTTTCCCCCCTCTGCAAGGACATGAGTCAACAAACAACAAACTTATTGCATTGGCAGTTCTGTGTTAGCAAATACTTCAGAAGAGAAGGATTGAGGGGTCGTGATTTCTGACAGTCTCAAAATGGGTGAACAGTGCAGTCAGGCGGTAGGGAAAGCAAGTAGGATGCTTGGCTGCATAGCTAGAGGTATCACAAGCAGGAAGAGGGAGATGGTGATCCCGCTGTATAGAATGCTGGTGAGAGCACATTTGGAATAATACTGTGTCCAGTTCTGGAGTCCTCACCTACAAAAAGATATTGACAAAATTGAATGGGTCCTAAGACGGGCTACAAGAATGGTGGAAGGTCTTAAGCATAAAACGTATCAGGAAAGACTTCATGAACTCAACCTGTAGAGTCTGGAGGACAGAAGGAAAAGGGGGGACATGATCGAAACATTTAAATATGTTAAAGGGTTAAATAAGGTCCAGGAGGGAAGTGTTTTTAATAGGAAACTGAACACTAGAACAAGGGGACATAATCTGAAGTTAGTTGGGGGAAAGATCAAAAGCAACATGAGAAAATATTATTTTACTGAAAGAGTAGTAGATCCTTGGAACAAACTTCCAGCAGACGTGGTAGATAAATCCACAGTAACTGAATTTAAACATGCCTGGGATAAACATATATCCATCCCAAGATAAAATACAGAAAATAGTATAAGGGCAGACTAGATGGACCAGGAGGTCTTTTTCTGCCCTCAGAGTTCTATGTTTCTATGTTTCTAACAAGGTTCTGTTGACCTTGATTCAGGAATATGTTCTTAGCCTGGGGGAGATGTCTTCATTTCTGTGGCTTGGAGTAATCAGGATCAAAGGGTGCTTTTCTCACACCCATTAAAGAGATGCAATTTGTGCAACTATTCATCTTCTCCATCTTCAAAAGATGGCAATGAACAAAGGAGAGTGAGAAAATGGCTTGACGGGGAATTAATCATGGTTACATCTCAGGTCTCTTGTACATCTTTAAGAAGTATGGACTCCAGTTCCCAGAATTCCTGCTGGCTGGGGAATTCTGGGAGTTGAAGTCCACACAATGTTGCCAAGTTTGAGTAACAGTGATCTAAAGTCTTCTCATGGGGGGCCATACGAAGAAAATTAATTCTGAGTTTTCTTCAATTTTACGGTGTGTCCCATCCAAGAAATTTTGAATCTGGGAATGCAGCTTCCATACTGTTCTCCACTTTCATGGGAGCACCCAATGTTTCTGGTGTTTTCATAAGCCCAAGTTCCTAGATCTCATGGCCATATAGACAAGGGTGGGTGTCAATAGCAACCAGAAAAAAAAGGAAATATGTTAGATCCCTGTAACAGTTAGATAAAATTTAAGACTTAGTTGTTATGATTGGAAATTCTGGTTTCTTTCTTTTCTTTTTTAAAGAGCGATTACAATAAAAGTAATGGTGAGAAATATATATGAAATTGATATTAAGGATATATTGAATCCCAGCGACCGATTAGGTCCCACAGAGTGGGCCTTCTCCGGGTCCCGTCAACTAAACAATGTCGGTTGGCGGGCCCCAGGGGAAGAGCCTTCTCTGTGGCGGCACCGGCTCTCTTGGACCAACTCCCCCCGGAGATTAGAACTGCCCCTACTCTTCCTGCCTTCCGTAAACTCCTTAAGACCCACCTTTGCCGTCAGGCATGGGGAAATTAAACATCTCCCCCTGGGCACGTTTAATTTATACATGGTATGCTTGTGTGTGTGTCTATTAGTATATGGGGTTTTTTAAATCTTTAAATATTTTAATTAATTGGATTATTATGATTTGTTTCACTTGTTGTGAGCCGCCCCGAGTCTTCGGAGAGGGGCGGCATACAAATCCAAATAATAAATAAAATAAAATAAATAAATAAATTGAGGAGATTGAAGCATGAAGGCCTAAATGATCAGATGTAATAACAAGAGAAGCAGCTGAAAGAAACTGTATTAGTTAATAGCTTTTTAAATGCATATAAGAAATGTAAATATTTTTTAATCCAGATGTTAAAAGTACAGGAGGGTAGCACTGGACGGATTATGAATACCCGATTCAAAAATTTTATTATTGTACTGTATTTTAAGATTGATGGTATATTATATTGCATATGTGACTGATGTGGAGAAAAAAATAAAAGAAAAAATTTCCTGCAAGAAAAGGAATGCAGCAACGGGCTTTGATTTAACTGGACAGACATAGTCTGAACTCCAAGGATTGTTAGCGTTTCTCAAAAGCTTGGAAGCTTACGTCCACGTTGCAATTTTTCACATTTCTCTTTTATATTTATTTCTCTTTTATATTTCTCTTTTATATTTATTATTATTATTATTATTATTATTATTATTATTAAATAGATTTGTATGCTGCCCCTCTCCTTAGACTCGGGGCGGCTCACAACAATAACAAAGACAATGTAAGAACAAATCTAATAATTTAAAAAACACAAAACCCCCCATTATTAAAAAGCAAGCATACACACAAACATACCATGTATAAACTGTATAGGCCCGGGGGAGATGTCTCAGTTCCCCCATGCCTGACGGCAGAGATGGGTCTTAAGAACTTTACGAAAGGCAAGGAGGGTGGGGGCAGTCCTGATCTCCAGGGGGAGCTGGTTCCAGAGGGTCGGGGCTGCCACAGAGAAGGCTCTTCTCCTGGGTCCCACCAAATGACATTGTTTAGTCGACGGGACCCGGAGAAGGCCAACTCTGTGGGACCTAACCGGTCGCTGGGATTCGTGCGGCAGGAGGCAGTCCCGGAGATATTCTGGTCCGATGCCATGAAGAGCTTTATAGGTCATAACCAACACTTTGAATTGTGACCGGAAATTTATTGGCAACCAATGCAGACTGCAGAGTGTTGGTGTAACATGGGCATACTTAGGGAAGCCCATGATTGCTCTCGCAGCTGCATTCTGCATGATCTGGATACCAGCTTCATTTTTTAAAATTATGAAATTATTAACCCAATGCTTATTCTTTTAAAAAGGATTTTGATAGAGTTGATTAGATAGTGAGTTAGCCCATAAATGCTTATAATATATTTTATCTTTTATTATCGTTAAAGTTACATTATGTTTTATTTTATATTATGTTGTGTTATATATGCTTTTTAAAATGCTGTGGTGTGTTTTATGCTACCTTGTGCTATTTTTATTAAATGTGCACTACAGGCCACAATTTCTGCTATTCAGATTAGTTAGGTGTGGGAAATATGCATTTAATGATAAGCTGCAGTGTGAACCCCACTGTTTGGTTAGAAAAGTTGTTGCTCTTTTTAAAAATAAATAATTACCAATATAAAAAAGATATATACTATTTAATAGTTCATATATTAGTAGCAGCCAGGATAGCTTTTGCACAAAAAGGGAAAGATACTGAGATTCCAAAAGAAACAGATATTCTCAAGAAGATTTTAGACTGTGCCGAGTTAGATATGATGACGAGACGGTTAAACAACCAAGAAGAATCAGAATTTTATGATATCTGGCAGAAGGTATATACTTGGTGGGAAACAAGGAAAAAGAGACAAGCGTGATGTTATATTATTTTTCATATTTGAATTTAGTATTAGAATTGTATAAGATGGTAATAAGTAGTATCAACAAAATTTCTTTTCTTTTTTTCTTCTCTTAAAACTTTTTTCTCTTTCATATATATCTTTATAAATTTTGATGTAGATTTAGATTCATATATTAAAATTGAAATTTTTATCCTATATAATAATATGTATCTTATAGACAAATTTTTTACTTATTATTATGATGAAGACTTCTATCCTGAGTGGAGCGACTGTAGCTCCACTAAATGTTGTATGTTTTCTTTGTCATGTTTGTTATTTTGAAAAAACCAATATATATATTTTTAAAGAAAAGTTGTTGCTCAGGATCCCCTACACACATTTCTGGAATCAAAAGCACTCGTGTTTTACCCCAGAGGGGTGTTGACTACAACTCCCAGCCTCCCAGTCAAGATGAAAGAACCTTCTAGGAAAATAGTTCAATCATTGGATTTCAGGTTTATGTCATTTCCCATTTTTGCTCCTAACTCTGAGTCAGGGACGGAACAGTTTTAGATACTTGTACACATACAAGGAAGTAGAGATAAAGAATTCTAAATAAAAGCCAAGAGACATGGAATTATGTGCCTGGAGATTTATTGAAAAGGGCAGTGAAACAACACAGTGGGTGAAAATGCCATGAATTTCGCAGAGAAAAGCAGCTGGGTCCAGAGCAGTTCAAAGGACACGGGGAACAAAAGCAGAGAAAAGCAGAAAGCTCAGTCCTTCTAGAGAAGGTCTTCTGGTCCAAATCTTCTCAATCCAAGACCAGGAGAAGCAAACTCATAGTTCCTGTAGTCGTGAGGATCCGTTCCTTGGATTCTACCTGTCCATCAGTAATCACAGGGGATCACAGTGATGTTTCCACGGCCGCTCTGAAGACTCCTTCCTCCAAGCAATCCTCTACTCAGGGACGAGGGTCTTCCCAGCATCCCGGATCCAGGGGCAGCGCATGGGGTGTTGCCTCCAACGGCAACAGGGTCACAGCTGGCGGAGAGGATGGGACCAGGGATGGTCACAACGAAAGAAGGAGGCTGGATCACGACCTCTGCAGGTGGGATCTGGTTGATGCATTGTGGGACGATTCCGGAGAGGGTCCCCAGTTCTCCAGAGCTTAAGCCTCCTCCGAGAACACCACCGGCCAGGCCACCCATGCTTCCTCCTTGAAGACCACCGGCCAGGCCACCCATGCTTCCTCCTTGAAGACCACCGGCCAGGCCACCCATGCTTCCTCCGTGAAGACCAACTCCAAGACCTCTACCACCAAGGCCAAGGCCACCAGCAGAGGCACCAGAAGAACCAATTCCAAACTGTGGGGTGGAGCAACCGGCTGGGATGATGCAGGATGGGCCACAGGAAGCCATTGCTGAAATCTGGAGATAAGATCAGGAATGAACCAAGTCAAAACAAAGGAGAAAGAGAAGAAGACAATCTCTTCATTGGTTGTCATATGTCTCTCCTACTTGGAGAGAAACCTGGAGAAGAAAAATGGACTTACCTGTTCTTTGAGGAGATGTTGCGAAGACAGGAGAGTCGAGTGGAGCTGTTGGATTTTGGAAAGGAGAGCTGGCTTTTTATACTCTTGTCTTGGCGTCTTGACTGGTTTGGACTGGTCAGAAGTTGCCTCTTTTCCAGCTAAAATGTTGGGTGAGCCACAGCTGGTTTCCTTTTCATGTGGGCCACCTAGCATCACTCAGCAGAAAATACAGCAGAATTAAGCTGCACTCACGGAAAAGAATATGTATAAATCCCTTTGGTTTATTTAATGTTCCCAATTTGTGGATTGTCATAGTGGTCAGGCTTGATTGCTTTCAAGGAAAGAAGGGAGGGAGAAAGAGGGGAGGGAGGAAGGAATAGAAGGGAGGGAAGCAACAAAGCTGTAATTCTTGGATAAGTCTCAGAAATAATCTAATTACTTCAAAAACAATTACTTAAACTTCCAAGACATAGCATGCTTGGGGGATTAGCAAAATCTAGGTGTCAACATCACAATGACCCACATCAAAGAATTGCCCTATTAAGGATTTAACACGCTGAAAATTGCTTCGTAAGGAAGGCTTTACTATATTTCAAGTGTCATAATCATCCGCAATATGTGCATCTTAATTTTATTTCTGAACCTACAGTGAAGATCAAATGACCATGTGTGTTCTTGGAAGACCAAAATATCTGCTTTATTAGGAGCTACAAAACCAGGACATCTCAAATACCGAATTCTCTAGTTCCTTGGATTTCTGCATTTGGGGTTGAGGGGCCTCAAATTTTATCCTTTCCTCCAGGATCTATCTTGAGGATTGAGTTGTTTTTGAACTGGGATCAGAGGACCACTACAAATAACTGCTCTCTAAGGAACCGAATTGAGTTAAATAATTTTATTTGGCCAAACACATCCCTAAGGAACCATATTGGGTTGAATACTTTATTTGGCCATGTGATTAGACACACAAAGCTCTCCTATATCTCCTATACATTTCTTCTATTCCTATATCTCTTCTTCTATTCTTTCATTGATATGTTCTATTACTATACCTTCTCTTCTCTTCTTTCTTAGATATATTTTACTATGAGTATATCCTCTATAAACTTCATCATGTATTTTACTATGTGTATACCCACTCTAAAACCCTCATTGTGTATTGGACAAAATCAATCAATCAATAATAAATAAAACAAGGCATTTGTCTCTGGTGCAAAGGTCCTTCAAGTATTACAACTTTGGGATCCTTCCTTCCAACGCAGTCCCAGGCTGCATTCATAGAGGGGTAGAATCAAAGTCATGTGACATTTTAATACCATTTTATAAGCACTTGGCAAGACCACACTTGGAATATCACATCCAGTTTTGATCGCCATGATATTAATAATAATAATAATAATAATAATAATAATAATAATAATAATAATTTATTAGATTTGTATGCCGCCTCTCTCCGAAGACTCTGGGCGGCTCACAACAATAATAAAAACAATATTATAGTAGAACAAATCTAATATTAAAAAAACATATAAAACCCTATCATATTTTAAAAAGCCAAACAGCACATTCATACCAAACATAAAACAAAATATAGAAAAGCCTGGGGGAAAGGTCTCTCAACTCCCCCATGCCTGGTGGTATAAGTGAGTCTTGAGTAGTTTATGAAAGACAGGGAGGGTGGGGGCACTTCTAATCTCCGGGTGGAGTTGATTCCAGAGGGCCGGAGCCGCCACAGAGAAGGCTCTTCCCCTGGGGTCCACCAAACGACATTTTTAGTCGACAGCAGCCAAAGAAGGCCAACTTTGTGGGACGTTATTGGTCGCTGGGACACATAGAGATTA
Organism: Erythrolamprus reginae; assembly: GCF_031021105.1. Classification (NCBI taxonomy): domain Eukaryota; kingdom Metazoa; phylum Chordata; class Lepidosauria; order Squamata; family Dipsadidae; genus Erythrolamprus; species Erythrolamprus reginae. The sequence continues at coordinate 13,949,922 of NC_091962.1, read as the reverse complement.
TATGACACAACAGTGTGAACATTATTTGTTAAGCAGAGTGATGGCCTGGAGGGAAAAACTGCCCATGTCTAATTGTTCGGCTGGGAGTCTGTTTTTGATAAATTCCTCCATTTTTTAAAGACTTTCTCTCTCTCTCTCTCTCTCTCTCTCTCTCTCTCTCTCTCTCTCTCTCTCTCTCTCTCTCTCTCTCTCTCTCTCAGGGACTGTCTGCAGGTACAACAGCAATGAAACCATAATTTTATGTCTACTCCTCACGTTGAGAACCTTCTTTGGTAAAGCCAAAGAAAAGTAAAACTGGACTACAAACACAGCCACTGCTTCACTTAATAACCAAGTTTCCAGTCCCAATTTTGATGCTGCAGAAGGGCAGCTTAAATGAGGTCAACCTGCAAAGCATAGCATAGAATAGAATAGAATTAGAGAATAGAAATGAAGAAGAGAATAGAACAGAATAGAAGTAGAGAATAGAAATGAAGAAGAGAATAGAATAGAATAGTATAGAAGTAGAGAATAGAAATGAAGAAGAGAATAGAATAGAGGAGAATAGAATAGAATAGAATTCTTTATTGACCAAGTGTGATTGGACACACAAGGAATTTGTCTTTGGTGCAGATGCTCTCAGTGGACATCAAAGAAAATATACATTGTCAAAAAAGCATCACTGCTTCTAAACATTATTTAGATTTAAATCGGTTAAAAGAGAGTTATGCATGATGTGTCATAATGAGTTCCTTCTATAACCTTTATAATTTTGTGGAACTACAAATCCCATTGGTAGCCACGCTGCTTCACAAGCAAAATACCTGAGCTGTCAGAAGACATTTGGGAGGGTTTAGATGATTCCTCGAACCTCAGGGTGTTTGTAATTCTTTTCATTTTCTTTTCTTATTTTAATATAAGGAAATGCCAATTGAGAGGAAGACGCAAGGAAGTGGCTGATGGGCTATTAGCCTTTTGTGATGGCACCTTAATTCTGCTGAATTCTTAGTAAAACTATTCTGACTCAGGAAAAAGGGTAAAAATGGGTGTTGCAAACTAAGATCATCAGAGGAAAGAGGTGGTGTCTTGGACCTTTGAAGATCTCGGCAGAATGGTATAAAAGCTGTGGCCTCTCCAGGTATCTCAACAGCTTCACTTGAGTTCTCCTGCCTTCACAAGAAGATCTCAGAAGAAGAGGTAAGAGGCCGTGATTCTTGGAGGAATGTCCATGCTTAGCTAATGTGTGTTTGAGCTGAAAATTTTCACACTTGGTATTTCCTCCTAAGATCCAGGGATAAAGTGGGTTTTAGGAGGTGATGCTGTAAAAAATTAGGAGAGGTTATCTCGGGGAAACTGGTAGGAGAGAAGTATGATAAACGGTGAAGATACATGCATATAATAATAATAGTGGTAATAGTAGTTGTAAAAACAACAACAACAAAAACAACAACAGAATTGGAAGGGACTTTGGTCCAACCCCCTGCTTAGGCAGGAAACCGTACACTACTTCAGACAGATGGTTCTCCAATATCTGCTTAAAAGCGTCCAGTGTTGGAGCATTCACAACCTCTGGGGACAACTTCTGTTCTAACTGTCAGGAAATTTCTCCTTACTTCTCTCCTGGTTTAGTTTCCACCCATTGCTTCTTGTTCTACACTCATTTGTTTGATTCTCTGTTTTGACTTGGTTCTTTCTTGATCTTGTCTCCAGATTTCAGCAATGGCTTCCTGTGGTCCATCCTGCATCATCCCAGCTGGTTGCTCCACCCCACAGTTTGGAATTGGTTCTTCTACTGCCTCTGCTGGTGGCCTTGGTGGTAGAGGTCTTGGAGGTGGCCTTCATGGAGGAAGCATGGGTGGCCTGGCCGGTGGTGTTCTCGGAGGAAGCATGGGTGGCCTGGCCGGTGGTCTTCAAGGAGGAAGCATAGGTGGCCTGGCCGGTGGTCTTCAAGGAGGAAGCATGGGTGGCCTGGCCGGTGGTGTTCTCGGAGGAGGCTTAAGCTCTGGAGAACTGGGGACCCTCTCCGGAATCACCCCACAATGCATCAACCAGGTCCCACCTGCAGAGGTCGTGATCCAGCCTCCTTCTTTCGTTGTGACCATCCCTGGTCCCATCCTCTCCGCCAGCTGTGACCCTGTTGCCGTTGGAGGCAACACCCCATGTGCTGCCCCTGGATCCGGGATGCTGGGAAGACCCTCGTCCCCGAGTAGAGGATTGCTTGGAGGAAGGAGTCTTCAGGGCGGCCGTGGAAACGTCACTTTGATCCCTTGTAATTATTGATGGACAGGTAGAATCCAAGGAATGGATCCTCACGACTACAGGAACGATGAGTTTGCTTCTGCTGGTCTTGGCTTGATAAGACTTGGACCAGAAGACCTTCTCTAGAAGGACTGAGCTTTCTGCTTTTCTCTCCTTGTGTTCCCTGCTCTGGACCCAGCTGCTTTTCTCTGTGAAATTCACGGCATTTTCACCCACTGTGTTGTTTCACTGCCCTTTTCAATAAATCTCCAGGCACATAATTCCATGTCTCTTGGGTTTTATTTAGAATTCCAGATCTCTCCTTCCTTGCAGAAAGACCAGCCAACATGTACAGTATCTCAAAACTGTTGCATCCGTGGCTCAGAATTGGAAGCAGAAATGGGAAATGACCATAAACCCCAAATCTAATGAGTGAACTGTAGTTCTAGTCTTTCATCATGGCTGGGAGGCTGGGACTTCTACTCAACACCCCACAACTAGCAAGTAGTTTTGATTCCAAAAACATGTGTAGGGGATCCAGTGTGTAGGGGATCCAGAGTGACAACATTTCTAACCAAACAATGGAGTTCACTCTGCATCTTCACAATAAATGCATTTTTACCACATCTCACTAAGGTTTTATTGCTTCTCAGAAATGGATGCAAATTTAAACATAGAATAAAACATAGCATAACATGTACATGTACAATATAACATAATATCAAATAAAACATGATGTCACCTAAGCGATGGCATAGCATAAAACATGTCATAAGCATTTATGGTTAAAATGACTATCTAGCCATCCTTATCAAAATCCTGTCCTCCTGTCTCTCCTATATTTATTTATTTATTTATTTATATTATTTATTGATTGATTTTGTCCAATACACAATGAGGGTTTTAGTGGGTATATCTCCTATATCTTTTCTTCTATTCCTATATCCTTCTCTCTATTCTTTCATTGATATGTTTTATTCCCATATCTTCTCTTCTATTCTTTCTCTGATATATTTTACTACCAGTATATCCTCTATAACCTTCATTGTGTATTGGAATAAATAAATAAATAAATAAATAAATAAATAAATAAATAAATAAATAAAAATATATCCTAAAACTCTGCTTTTTAACCTGCCCTGAAGGATTGTTCCCACCTTCTGTTCCAACATGAATTAAGGTTCTGCGTTTCAATAATTATAATTATACATATAAACATAACTAAATATGAAGGTCTTGGCATATATATATATATACACAAGGCCGAAATGGGACTATCCTAGTCTCCCTTAATTTTAAAATTCCAGCTAAAAACATTTAACATATATATACATATACATATACATATACATACATACATACATACATACATACATGTACAGGCACACAAAAATACACCTTATTTACTATATAAACAGTATGTCTATATAGTCTACAGAGAGGGGCGGCATACAAATCCAATACATTATTATCATTATCATTATTATTATTATTATTATTATTATTATTATTATTATTATTATGTTTATATTTGGATGTTCAATATATATATTGAACATCCAAATATAAACATACTGTTTATATAGTAAATGATGTGTATTTTTGTGTGCTTGTGTGTAATACGTATGTATCCATATGGCATATATACATAGAATAAAACAGTATACATTTTGGATGTTCAGTAATAATAAATAGAGAGGGAAATTGTATCTCTTTGAGGCGAAGAGAGGCCAGGCACCTTAACCCAAACCCTTGACATGAGTGACGTCAAGTTGGCCACCTTTAAGGCAGTCACATGACCTTTAAGCCACTCCCCCCACAGTCCCATGATCATCAAGCCATTCCTACCTGGTCACATGGCTAGCGAGCCGCACCCATAAAATAAGCCACACTCACAGTTTGTTAGTTAAGTTCTGTTCGGGTCTGTGAGACCCGAAATCAAGGTTTGAGACCCTGTAAAAAATTTTCCCTGCATATCTGAAACTTGAAATTTCATGACTTTTCATCATTTCAGGGGTTCTCTCTATGAGAATTTTTTTTGGGGGGTGGGAGGTTTCTTTCTTGCTGAAAAAAAAAAACTCCCTAATGTTATGTTCCCGGGTCACCCTGACCCGGACCGAAAACTCTTCATTTGCAGTGCTTATGTTTGGTCTTTTTGAAAGCTTTTTTCACTTGGAAAGTAGTCTGAACATTTCTTCACACAATGGAATGAAAATTGAACTGAAAAAATTAATCCTTATTGGTTTATTTTGCCCATAAATGTGCCTCCCCCCCCATTTTTGTGAAAGTTTTTTCAATTTATGGATAGTTTTGCTTGCAAAATGCAGTCTATTTTACTGGAGTTGGTGTGGGAATGGTACCTTGAACATTTCTGAATATAAGAAAAATATAAAGGAACTGAAAAAAATGATTCTTACTGGTTTTTTAACATCAGAAATAAGGCCTCCCTCCCCCCCTCGGCTGCTTGCAACCATTTTCACTTTATATTTACGCAGGCTTCAAATCCAAAATATTTTTAATATCTTAGGCATTCATTTACTCAATTTAACAATGCTGATCATCAAAAAAATATTTGTGGGGGTGGGGAAAAATTTTTTTTTCTGGGCAAAAAAAAAGTCACGTTTAGTCTGTTCGGGTCATATAGACCCGGACCAAAATGATTTTTTTTAGGTACTTGAATTTGGTATTTTTGAAAACTTTTTCAACTGGAAAACTAGTTTGAACATTTATGAACATAATGATATGAAAATTGAACTGGAAAAATTGAGACTTATATTTTTATTTTGATCAAAAAGCCCCTCCCCCCATCCTTTCTGAATTTCGTGTCAATTTCTATTTTTTAAGGCTACAAATCCCTAAGGAATTTTCCCCCAAAAGGTTTGATATACTAAATTGAACATTTCTGAATATAAGAAAAATATAAATGAACTGAAAAAAATGGTTCTTATTGGTTTATTTTTGCCACAAAAGGGACACCCCCCCCCCCGGCCTTGCTGTGTGCCATTATTGTCACTGTTCATACATATTTGTCTAGAAATATTTGGAATATCCTTTTGAAAATCAACCACATTGTAGCCAGATAACTAATTTTATGAAAGAAATCCATTTTACTAAAAAAAAGTATGTAAATTTGAAATTAACAGCATAAATTTTATATAAATTGAAATAACTTTATATGCAAAATAAACCAATATGCATCAATTTTTCCACTTCAATTTTCATATCATTATGTTCAGAAATGTTCAAGCTACAAATCCCACACCAACTTTAGCAAAATTGAATGTATTCTGCTAGCAAAACTATCCATAAAGTGAAGACTATGTCACAGAAACGGGGGGGGGAGGCACATTTATGTGCAAAATAAACCAATAAGGATTAATTTTCTCAGTTCAATTTTCATATCATTGTGTGCAGAAATGTTCAAGCTACCAATCCCACACCAACTTTAGTAAAATAGAATGGATTTTGCAAGCAAAACTATCCATAAATT